>NW_007378807.1:53701-83101 GCF_000475195.1 Diaphorina citri
GAGAGAGAGACAGAGAGAGAGAGAGAGAGAGAGAGAGAGAGAGAGAGAGAGAGAGAGAGATACAGAGAGAGAGAGAGGCATAGAGGTCTTAATTTTTCTCATTAAAAATTGAAAATAATATCTTTACCGCCATTTTTTTTCCGAGGCTCGTTTTTTATGACAAGTTTTTTTTTTTTTTTTTTTTTTTTTTTTTTACATTTCCACTTGAGCACCTTGTCGTATTATTTTTTCTCCTTTGTGAGAAATTTTCCGAGAGAGAAACATATCTAGAGGTACTTTAACATATTAGGTGACTAACTATGTACCTATACCTACCTAATGTCCTTTCTTGTGCTAAAATCAGACAGTCTGATGAGAAGCGCGGCAATTTTCCAAATGGTCGCCTATTCGGATACTAACCACGCGCAACCTTAGTGGTGTAGTAGTTAACGCGTTGTACTTTGGATGTGAAGGTTGTTGGTTCGAGTCCAAGTCAAGTCATAAAATTTACCTAGGTGTTATTATTATAAACCGTTTTTTTGACAAGTGACAAGCATTTGAGTACCTATGCTTAAAATAATTCAAAATTCCTTTCTACCTATGCCTATGTACTAAGTAAATAAGTATTACATATGGAATTATGGAACGTTGAGCGTGGACATTCCATACTGTAATAGAAAGTCGTGTGATGTTCACAATCCAGATTTCTTTATTATTCTTTCTCTCCAGTCTCTACTTTCTAGTGTTATATTATTTACGATTTGCACCAGATGGGTGGCTCGTAAAACAGGTGGGGTAGGTAGGTGGGTGTGTGGGGAGGGGTGGTAGAACTGTAGGGGTGGATGAAGGGTAATGGAGAAAACAGTGCAGATGTGTAAGTACAGAAAAGTCGAAACACTTGGGAGCTTGATTTCTGAACCCATTTTCTGATGTAAGACTGGGTATAGGTATAACTTTTTGAAGAGTTTTGATCTAAAGATTCTAAGGGAACTGATGTTACTTCTAAAGATGTGTCCAAGCACAGTTGACCGGCCATCGATCGATGTCGACAAAACGGTTCACATTGCCTCGACAACATAAATTTACCCCGTCGTCGATCGACGTCCCTAAAACTAGCTTTTCCCAGCTGTTTTAGCAGAACAGCTTGTTTTATTTTAGATAGGTAGGTAGGTATGTACGTAATACGATAGCTAAGTAGGTATAGGTGCAGCTTAAAGCTATACCTAACTTTATGCTGTACCTACCCACATCATGAATTCCTGGAATCATTACTGGAATTGGGAATCTGACGTTGAACACCCAAGGCAACCTAGTTTCTTCCTCTTCTTCTTCTTCTTCCTCTTCTTCATCTCTTCCTCCTTCTTCTTTTTTCTTCTTCTCCTGCTTCTTCTTCTTTTTCTACGCTTCTACCTACCTCTTCTTCTCCTCCTTCTCCTTTACTTTCTTTTATTGAAGAATTGTTAGAGGAAAATAAGGAAAGTAAAAAGGTAGGTAAACAAGGCGACTAGGTATAATCTAAACGAAAAGAGAGAACACAAGAAGTTTGATTACCCTGGGGACTCTACAAAGGTACGTCTACCTACCGACTAGCAAGAAATAGATAGGTAAGTTAGGAAGGTAGAAAGGTAGGTACCGACTGAAAAGAAATACTTACCTAGGTAGGTACCTAACTGTGTCTACCGACTAGCTAACTACCTACCAGTGTCTACCGACTAGCAAGAAATAGGTAGCTATAAGTTAGGAAGGTACCGACTGAAATGAAACAGATAGGTGGGTCGGTACACTGAGAAAAAACTGGGGTACCAGAAGCCCAATCGAGTAACTATAGATTCTGGACCTCTTGGGTTTGATGGCTATAAATTTTCACGAGTGGATGTCCTTCGCACTCAACTGTTGCTTTAGCAAGCAGAATTTCAGACTGGTATCCTCTCTCTTTAAAGTCCCCAGCCATAGGTATACCTACCACTTCACCGAGGTGCAAAGCACGGGTCTACGGGAGGCGTATGGGGAAGACAGGACCATTTGGAGGAGGAAGCTTGTCGAGGCAATGGATCAACTCCGGTTTGAGATGCCACGGCAGTGAGTATATAAAAAGTACGTAAGGTTAGGGTCTTCTTGCATGCAATCCTTCAAGTCGGACACTACTGTACTGACAATGCTTTTCACTTTTAGTTCGGGAAATATCGAATGATAAAGTTGGAGAGAATTGTTGGACATTTCCCAACAAATAGGATACGGGTAACAGAACTGTGATGCCCACCAAAAGTAAAGTTGAGATTTTTCCCCTTTCCATTAGAGAGAGAGAGAGAGAGAGAGAGAGAGAGAGATAATGAAAGAGAGATAGAGAGAGAGAGAGAGAAAGTCGGAAGAGAGAGAGAGAGACTAGAGAGAGATAATGAAAGAGAGATAGAGAGAGAGAGAGGAGGAAGAGAGAGAGAGGGAAATGAAGAGAGATAGATGGGGAGAAAGGAGAGAGAGAGAAAAACGGAAGAGAGAGAGAGAGACTAGAGAGAGCTGTCAAAATTTGCGATGTTTTAGAAAAATTTTGACATAGGTACAGGAACAGGATGAGGGAAAGTCTGATGAAAAAGTCATGTATGTATAGGTAGCTCAGTACCTACCTAAGTCGTATTTAGTTACCTACTCACTATCAGGTAGATCTGACAGGTACACTTGATCAGGACCGCCTGTCAGGTCTACCTGATAGTGTGTGTGCTCATCAGGTATCAGGTAGACCTGACAGACGGAATGTGAAATCGAAGAAAGGGAGATGGAGGGAGAAAGAAATAGAGGAAGGAGAGGGAGGAGAAAAATAAAGATAGGAGAGTGAGAGAGAAAGAAGGGGAGATAGGGAAAATAATATACCTAATAAAGAAGAGAGGGAGAGAGAAAGAAGGAAAAATAGGAGGGAGAGAGAGAGATAGAAGGAATTAGTAAAGACGGGAAGGCAGAGGAAAAAAAAAAAATAGTTAGCCAAGTAGTAACTTTCTTCAGTGGTAGGTAGGCTCTTATCGCTCATCTGATAGGGACATACTACGAAATAGGCATGCTACGACAAAGACTACACGAGTCTCCAGTGCCCTAAATCACCAAAGTATGGAAAAGTATCTTACAAGTGTACCTAATAGCCAATGGAAAAGCAGAATTTTGAATTTGGACGAATCATATCGAAATATGGAATTGTAAATACCTATACTTTTCCATACTTTGGTGATTTAGGGCACAGGAATGATTTGTAGCTTCGCCACTGGTAGTAACTTTTATTTTCTCTGATTCCACCTTTAATACGTTCTCAACCTACGATCACGATCCTACATTTGCATGATTGTACAATAGGTAGTATAAAGCAGGGGCCTTAAAGTTACCTATGTCTGAACAAGCTTTTTTTCAAAAAGGTTTGATAAAAATAATAGGGACAACGGAGGTCTTATCGTTCCGAAATCAAAAAGAGAAGGAAGACAGGATAGGAGAAAGCCAGCCGTTCCGAGAACGAAAATTATTATAAAATCCGCCCCGGGCGGGAATCGAACAGGCGACTTAGCGCTTACAGAGCAGACGTGCTATCCTCCAAGCTAACTTCATCATTTCGTGTTTCTAAGATTTTTCAAGTTTGAGCACCATTTGAAACTGTCTAAACCAGTGATTCCAGTCCGATTTCCAGGGGGTCGCAACGCCCCCTGGAAATGACTCCCTGGTAAAGTCGGGTCACATAAAAATTACTTCATAATTGAAAAAAGAGGGCCACGTCAGCCACGTTGAAAAAAAAGTTTAGGAACCGCTGGTCTGAACTAAAGCTCAGGTGAGGTAGTAACAGTTGAGGTAAAAAATACGATATACAAGCAGAGAAAGGAAGAGGAGGAAGAGAGGTAAGGTAAAAATACGATACAAAGTTAGAAGGAGGAGGAGAAAGAGGAAGAGGAGGAGGAGGAGGAGAAGAAGGAGAGAGAGAGAGAGAGAGAGAGAGAGAGAGAGAGAGCGGTAGCGCGGAAAATTATAGAAAGGTACAAAGGTAAGGCGTTTCAAGTTTTTCTTTTAGTTCAAGGACACTGAAGGCAGGAATTCTAGGACATCATGAAACCCCATACCTAGGTAGTCACTCTGTGTAGGTATAAAAATGAAACAGAAACTGTCTTTTTTTTTCGAAAGATGTGAGTTTCATCGCCGATTTTCATGCAAATGGAAATTTTTCTGCTTGAAAGGGAAAGGAAAAGAACGCCGTGTCCATGAAATACCTAGGCATGACACCTATCTCACGATGTTAGAAGGATTGAGGTTTAAACCCTTGGAAGCCTGAAGGAAAAACATAGCCAAGTTGAAATTGAGATAAGGTTGAAGGAATTAAGATTCAGCATTTTCAGCAGGCACGAAAAACTGGGAATGCTACTTGGCCTTAATTTTCTGATATCACCCCTTTTATAGGCCGACATTTTTGGATAGGAACTTGGCCTTTTTTTCACATTTGTGTTTTTGTGGGGGATTGAGTTTTCTTATTTATGTAGGTAGATAAACTAGGTAGTTAGGTACCTACAATGTCACAAAAGATCTAACCAGGTCGCAGTGACCAAGGGCGTTTATTAAAGCCGATGGCCCTACCTTTACCAAAATAGGTACCTACAATCATACCGAATAGTGCTGTTCTTCATGGAAGCACCACCTAACGTCATGATTTTTTTTTTTTTTTTTTTTTTTTTTTGAAAAAAGGGGGCCACGTGGAAAAAAAAAAAGTTTGGGAACCGCTGGTCTGAACTAAAGCTCAGGTGAGGTAGTAACAGTGAGGTAAAAAATACGATATACAGTCAGACTGTCAGAGAAAGGAAGAGGAGGAAGAGAGGTAAGGTAAAAATACGATACAAAGTTAGAAGGAGGAGGAGAAGGAGGAGGAGAAAGAGGAGGAGGAGGAGGAGAGGTAAGGTAAAAATACGATACAAAGTTAGAAGGAGGAGGAGAAAGAGGAGGAGGAGGAGGAGGAGGAGGAGGAGAGGTAAGGTAAAAATACGATACAAAGTTAGAAGGAGGTGCTCATCAGGTATCAGGTAGACCTGACAGACGGACCTGATCAGGTCTATACCTGATAGTGATTGGTGGGCCTAAGTTAAAGTGTCAAGGTGCGTCCACACTACAGCCGACCGAGTCGATTAGAAACTAGAAACAGTGTAAAAGAGGCATAATATATCGAAAAATCAGGGCGCTCTCCTGGTAAATAGAAGGTAGTGGGTTCGATCCCAGCCGAGGAATGGAACTTATTATTTACTTCTCGTATACCGAGAGTTCTATGGGTGGCAGAAATGTCGTGAATTACCTAGAATTTATTGTATTGTATTGTATTCGAGTTCCTACTTAGGTACTTGCTTCGAGTATTTTCAGAAGCCATAGTAGTTACCTAAAAATAAAAGTTTTAAGTACATACCTAGTTATTAATTAATTTATTTAATTTTGACATCCTTTGTAAATACTTTTTACTTAAGTTATATATAGAAATGGATACTGGGGAAAAAAGCGAAAGACACGAAAAATTTCCCCTCCTTTTTCCTCTCTCTCGTGCCACTTCGTTAAGAGGGACGAAAAATATCCCTCCCTCTTTTACCCTTCCTATTAGAAAACCGTTGTACTCTTGTACATGAAAATACCAGCGCGCGGGGAAATTTCCCTTTTCTCGAATAAGTGGCGCTGCCAAGTGGGAGATTTCGGAACTAACCGATGTATGTTAGTGTATTGATTTTGTGTGCGGGGACGACAGGAAAAGCTTCGCGTGTACAATTAAAACGCCAGTGTGATGACGTCACTTCTGGTCGTCATTGGACGGTTGGTACACTGCCGTTCCCCTTACAGGCAGGGATTTCCAACTTCCATGTGTACACGGGCCACATATGCTACATTGGCAGGTACTTCGCGGGCCACATACACATCAGGGGAACAGGCCCGTATTCAGGATTTTAACGAGGGGAGGGTATGGATGCTCCACATTTTCGGAGTCCACCCCATAGGGAACAAAAATGAAGCCCAGCCAGCCTAGTTAGCTTGGTTGGTGGCGCGTCTGCCTTGTAAGCGCTAGGCCGCGGGTTCGATTCTCGCCCGGGGCGGATTTTATCCTGATGGGACAATCTTCGTTCTCGGAACGGCTGACTTTCCTCCTATCCTGTCTTCCTTCTCTCTTCGATTTCGGGACGATAAGACCTAGCAGTTACAGTTCCCTCTGTCAAACCTCTTAAAAAAAAAAATAAAAATATAACCCGATGTGACCCGACCAAAAATCTTCGCGGGCCACATGTGCCCCGCGGGCCGCTAGTTGGAAATCCCTGCCCTACAGGCAAGGAGGTTAGCTATATCTCTATTGTTCCGGTTCGTAGCTTCCACTGTCTGGCGTTACCGGAGGATATTACGTCAGTAAATGGCTCGTATGATGTACCTAACTGGGTAGCGTTTATAATTTGACCCAAATTCTACTTGACTGACCTTTTCGGATGTGAAGGTCCATGGAACGTGTTTTAGTAACGATATCGTTGCAGTGAACTTTGGCCGTCGAAATCGCGTGCTGCGGACTTTTCCCATTCAGGCTGGGTGAGGTGTGAAGAGGATGATGGCTTGTGGCCGAAAGGAGGGTAAAACCCCGATAAAAACCTTCGCACTTATACCCTGTGAGGTTACAACCTTTACCAAATAATAAAGAAAAGTGGAGCCAGCCTAGCCAGCTTGGAGGTGAGCGAGCCTGCCTGGTAAGCGCTAGGTCGGGGGTGCGATTCCCGCCCAGCATGGCGAATTTTATCCCAAACAGATAAAGTTTGTTCTCGGCACGGCTAGCTTTCTCCTTTCTTGTTTTGGCTTTCGGGACGATAAAACCTCAGCAATTACCTACATGCCTATAGCTCCCTCTTAAAAATAATAATAAATAAAGAAAAACGATATTCAGATAGGTTAGGTAAGTAATTCCAGGTATTTCCCCCCCTCCAAATGGAGGAGTTGCAATTGGGAAAATAATGAAAATATTATTAATAAAAAGGTCGATTCATTCCTACGTAAAAAGTTGTGAAAAATCCAAATCTGAGGTCAAAACTCAAAAAAAAGTAATTTTAAATGTTGAAAATTAAATTTTTAATTGCCGTTCTAATGAAAAAGTTCAAAGAGTTGTGACGTCAGATTTCACGTCAAAATGCGCAGAAACGCTTGCGCACAAACAAACGAAGCGGGAGTCATGAATTATGACGTCATCGCCTACGGGAGCGTATGCCGTGACGTCAAACTTCACGATTTACCGGTATTTTTTAAATCGATTTATCTCGGGATCTAGAAGTCGTAGAAGAAAAAGAAAAATTCCGTTGGTCCTCATTTTTCCTGCTCTATGACTTTGAAACATCACCCAAAAGCGCGACTGATATATGCGTATTTACCTAGGTACTGCAAAAACCTACATATTTTTTCAACATCCATGATACCTATAGGTACTATACATATATTATACCTATGTACCTATTACCTGAAGGTATTTAGGTATCTAGGCAGGTAGATACCAGCCTTTCCTTCCGTTCCTTTTCTTGTCAGGTTACAAAACCTCCCATCAACCTCACCACAGAAACAAAAAGGCACATGGAATATCAGACCCAGAGGGAAGGAAAGAGAGGGGGGAAATTCCAACCCCTCTCCCCCTCCTTCCCTTCTCCTCTAGTCGTAATATCAGGGTCGGAGAGAAGGGGGGGAGGGGAGGGGAACCCCCTCCTTCCCAGTCGTGATAATTCCACAATGAAACAAAATACACAACAGACAGAAACCAGGTGATACCAGACCCGTAGCGTAGGAATGGGGGGGGATGTGAAATCGAAGAAAGGGAGATGGAGGGAGAAAGAAATAGAGGAAGGAGAGGGAGGAGAAAAATAAAGATAGGAGAGTGAGAGAGAAAGAAGGGGAGATAGGGAAAATAATATACCTAATAAAGAAGAGAGGGAGAGAGAAAGAAGGAAAAATAGGAGGGAGAGAGAGAGATAGAAGGAATTAGTAAAGACGGGAAGGCAGAGGAAAAAAAATAGTTAGCCAAGTAGTAACTTTCTTCTGTGGTAGGCTCTTATCGCTCATCTGATAGGGACATACTACGGAATAGGCATGCTACGACAAAGACCACCCGAGTCTCCAGGAATGATTTGTAGGTTCGCCACTGGTAGTAACTTTTATTTTCTCTGATTACACCTTTAATACGTTCTCAACCTACGATCCTACATCTGCATGATTGTACAATAGGTAGTATAAAGCAGGGGGCCTTAAAGTTACCTATGTCTGAACAAGCTTTTTTTCAAAAAGGTTTGATAAAAATAATAGGGACAACGGAGGTCTTATCGTTCCGAAATCAAAAAGAGAAGGAAGACAGGATAGGAGAAAGCCAGCCGTTCCGAGAACGAAAATTATTATAAAATCCGCCCCGGGCGGGAATCGAACAGGCGACTTAGCGCTTACAGAGCAGACGTGCTATCCTCCAAGCTAACTTCATCATTTCGTGTTTCTAAGATTTTTCAAGTTTGAGCACCATTTGAAACTGTCTAAACCAGTGATTCCAGTCCGATTTCCAGGGGGTCGCAACGCCCCCTGGAAATGACTCCCTGGTAAAGTCGGGTCACATAAAAATTACTTCATAAATACCTAGTTGTTTGTTTTTCACAAGTACAATCCAATCTAGGTAGAATGGGACGTTCACAAACATGCAGGAATTTCAATTTCAGAGATCTCTGCGAACCACTTGGAAAATCGAAAGTAAATAGGTACCTAAGTATATTAAAAAATGAATAAATAAATAAAATAAAAAAATCACTTACCAAAGTCCGGGGTCTGCTCAAAACGTCGGATCGCCAAAGCAGAGAATTTCGAAAAACTGTCGAAATGTTTCGCCCCAAAACCAATTTACGGGAAGTTCGCAACCGAAGAGTTGAAAGTCGCGTTGAAAAAAAAAGAACAGTCGAAAAGAAGAAAATTGAAGATTTCGTCGAACTTTTCGAGAGAAAAGGGTTTTCGAAAACGTAGAGAAAAATTTAAAGATTTTTTTTTAGATAGAAGAAATGATAGAATTCAAGAGAGCGAAGAAAAAAGAGCAAAAGTAGTCGCTTTTCACATGTGAAACCTCGAACATACCTTATTACTCTGACGGAAAAACGCTAGTGAACGGCGTTATTTATGCGAGAGATCCAAAACAAAATGTTCAGAGAACGTCGAAAGGGGGGAAAAAAAATACGATACAAAGTTAGAAGGAGGAGGAGAAAGAGGAGGGGGAGGAGGAGGAGGAGGAAGAGGAGTAGTAGGAGAAGAAGGAGACAGAGACAGAGAGAGAGCAATGAAAGAGGTAAGGTAAAAATACGATACAGGAAGGAGAGGAAGAGAGAGGGAAACATTTTAAGGAAGTAGGTAGCTCTCCTAGGAGAGAAGAAGGGAGAGGGAGAGAGAGAAATGTTTTAAGAAAGGTAAACAGCGAAAAAGGGAAGAGGAAAGTGGAATGGGAGAGTTAAAAATACAACAGAGAGAGAGAGAGAAAGAGAGAGAGGAGGAAGGAAAAGTAGAAGAAAAGGAAGAATGCTAACTGTTAACAGTAGGAAGGAAAAAGGACAGAGGGAGGGTGATAAAAATACGATTCAGAATTACAAAAAGGTGGGGAGAGGAGAAAGAAGGGGAAGTGGGGTTAGCTAGCGCAGAAAATAATAGAAAGGTACAAAGGTAAGGCGTTTCAAGTTTTTCTTTTAGTTCAAGGACACTCAAGGTAGGAATTCTAGGACATCATGAAACCCCATACCTAGGTAGTCACTTTGTGTATAAAAATGAAACAGAAACTGTCTTTTTTCTCGAAAGATGGGTGTTTCATCGCCGATTTTATTTCGCAGCTGCTTGAAAGGGAAAGAACGCCGTGTCCATGAAATACCTAGCCATGACACCTATCTCATGATGTTAGAAGGATTGGGGTTTAAACCCTTGGAAGCCTAGGATCTAGGTTCCTTCCGTGTGCTTTATTTCAACTGTAAAGCATGCTGAAATGCTCATTGAAAATATATCATTCCTTAGTCCCCATCTTACTTCTCGATAAATTTAATGACTTCCTTTGGACTAGAACCACCAACCTCCAGATCCGAAGTCCACCGCCCTAACAACTACACCAGACACCGCGGAGGTTCAAATCATAATTTATTACCTTCACCTTCATACAAATGGAAATTGAAATTTTTCAATTGGGTACTTACAGCAAGAGCCAGGAGGTACATACCTAGCTCTCTAACATCCTTACTTATCATGGAGATGTAATAAATAAACTAACAATGAAATGTCACCAACAGGAGAGAGAGAGAGAGAGAGAGACCATTTGGAGAGAAAGCTAGAGGGGAGAAAACCAGGGGAGAGGGAAGGGGAGAGAAATTCGGACTGAAAGGAGGAAAGGAAGAAGGGAAAGAAAAAGAGAGAGAAAAGAGGAGGAAGAAAGGGAAGAAGAGAGGAAGGAAAGCAAGAGAGGGACAAAAAAGGAAAGGAAGAAGAAACAGAAGAAACGAGGGAGGTGTATAAAACAGAGGGAGGGAGAGAAAGAGAAAAAGGTAGTAACAATGAGGAAGGAATAGTGACCTAGGTAGAAGGGGAAGAAAAGTAGAGGGAGAGTTAAATAGGGAGCAAAGGAGAACAAGGAAGAAATAGTGACTTCAGGGGGAGAAAAGTAAAAGAGGGAGGAATAGGGAGGAGGTGGAAAGGAGAAAGAGAAGTAATAAGAGTAAAATTCATAACTCGAGTAAGGAAAGCTTTCCTTTCAGTCCTATGCAAGCAGTTTAAATAAACACTATTATTATTATAGTTTATAAATTTTCAAGTCAAGGTCAGCACAGCAACCAGCAAGGTTAGAATTTAGTTTTCTCATTTATGAAGGTAGATAAACTAGGTAGTTAGGTACCTACAATCATACCGAACAGTGCTGTTCTTCATGGAAGCACCACCTAACTTCAAGATTTTTTTTTTTTTCCAACTCCTCCCATTTTACCATAAATGGTAGGTAGGTGAATATTCAACTTTTCAACTTGTATTCTCCTGATCCCCACTCCTTGGGGCTGGACTCTGAAAATTAGGAACATTTCCCCCATGGCCCAAAAAGTCACTGTTCGATGGATTCTTGCCCCCTCCCCCCAATAAAATCCTGGATTCAGACCTGCCTAGCCTTCTTTTAGTATTACTTATTTATTTATATGAGCCATCTGTAAAAACCAAAGTCTCCTTTGTAACACAATAAAAAAGAAAAAAAATTTCAATTTAAACAAATAAAGATAATCTTGTCACAGAATTTATTGAGAAAAAAATCTTCCACAGTTAATGTTACAATGCATTCAACTTGCAAAAGAAAAGGTTCTTTTGCAGAGAGAAGTTTCTTTGATGTCTTGATTTTTACCGTTTAAACCAAATAAAATAGAGTTAACTTGCATTCTCCTTATCCCCACCCCCTTGGGGCTGGACTCTGAAAATTAGGAACATTCCCCCCATGGCCCAAAAAGTCACTGTTTGATGGATTCTTGCCCCCTCCCCCCACTAAAATCCTGGATTCAGACCTGCCTAGCCCTTTTTTAGGATTACTTATTTATTTATATGAGCCATCTGTAAATACCAAAGTCTCCTTCGTAACACAATAAAAAAGAAAAAAAAAAAAAATTTCAATTTAAACAAATAAACATAATCTTGTCATAGTATTTATTGAGAAAAAAATCTTCCACAGTGAATGTTACAATGCGTTCAACATGCAAAAGAAAAGGTTCTTTTGCAGAGAGAAGTTTCTTTGATGTCTTGATTTTTACCGTTTAAACCAAATAAAATAGAGTTATTAGTATAGTACAGGATGTGATAGGAAGAGGTGCAGAAACAGCTTACAACTTCAGCTTTGTTCTTCTCCAATGACGCCTCTTGGCATTGTATAGTACAGGATGTGATAGGAAGAGGTGCAGAAACAGCTTACAACTTCAGCTTTGTTCTTCTCCAATGACGCCTCTTGGCATTGTATCTGAAACACACAACCAAACAGAATATGTGAGTAAAAATGAATTACTTAAAATAAACTACTGGGAACTTAGTTTGAAATGACTACTACATTCCAAGATTGAAAGGATGTTTTAAACCCTGCCTGAATAGCTCAAATAGCTAATAACAAAGTTAAGTCCAGTAATTTCATATTAAGTCCAGTAATATCATATAAATAATTTCATGTTTACAGGAATTAAAGACCCTTTCAAAAAGTTCAAAAACATGTGAATTCACTAAACAGAAACTCGAATGAGAGCAGTTTAGAAATCACCCCACCTAAACTATGGGCCAGTACTGTTGATTGAAACAACAGCCCACATTATTTAGAGGTCTGACCAGGGGATAGTTCCACAGAGAAAACAAAACTGAGAATGATTTCAGTCTTGAAAAGAACTAAGTTATATTTTATAATGTGAAACAAAACATGGCTCAACTAATGAGATCCTGCTTTGGGCGTACACACAGCAAAATCTCACAATCTTATTGGTTTGGTTATGGCTTACCTTTATAGTTGAATCTAATTAATAATAATTCCCCTTCGTTCCATGGTTCGGTTATGCTTGATCTAGTTTTGTTTCACATAATAATATACACCTCTCCTTCACTTCAAATCTTCCTTGGTGAACCCAGGGCCAGTGAAAATGTCTTATAATTTTCCAGCTTACCTGATCGTGTTTCCGGTTCTCATTCGGATCCACTGGGGGATGGGTCTGTTCTGCTTCAGCTTCTTAGCCAGCTTCATTTTGATCCGGAATGTCTTGTGGGCAGACTGTGGACAAAAATACAGAAGATGATTAACATATTTCATTTATTTATGAAGTTTCCATTTGGTACATATCTCAATTACTTAGATGAATATTCAACAAATGGTATATCCATCCATAAAAGCTGGAGCTTGTGCTACGGATGAGGATGAAAAGCTAAATTGCTAAATAAAAATTTTCTGTAAGTAACCCCAATATTGATTGCTTCACCTCAACATGTGAACATGATAGCAGTCAGCAATGCATATTTTGTTTACCTAGCATTTGCCTATGATACTCTTTGCAGTCTTTGACTGTCACAAATTTCTCAAGGATTATTGTCATAATTTAAGTGAAAACCTTCCAATTTTAATGAGAAACCGGGGATTATAAGCCTCTGTTGTGGAGTACTGTGGACTTAGCACATGTGCACACAAGAGACTCAAGTTATTCATTATTTTTGGCCCTAATTTAGGGAGTCCCCGACATGACGTGACTTGCAATGGTAAAGAACACTTAAATAAAAAAGATAATACCATTTATAAGCTTTAAAATTAAAGAAAAAGGTAATTTTTAAGAAAAATTGGATAGCAGAAAGCCAGCCGTTCCGAGAACGAACATTATCCCATCAGGATAAAATCCGCCCTGGGCGGGAATCGAACCCGCGGCCTAGCGCTTACAAGGCAGACGCACTACCAACTAAGCTAAGTAGGCTGGCACATTTATGTCGATCGAGAAGAATAATATGATTTCCACATACCAAACATCCCTACTCAAAGTTCCACTTTATGTAAACACTACCTACGTAGGTATAATATACACTTCTACTTCACTTCAAATCTTCCTTGGTGAACCCAGGGCCAGTGAAAATGTCTTATAATTTTCAAGCTTACCTGATCGTGTTTCCGGTTCTCATTCGGATCCACTGGGGGATGGGTCTGTTCTGCTTCAGCTTCTTAGCCAGCTTCATTTTGATCCGGAATGTCTTGTGGGCAGACTGCGGAAAAAAATACAGAAGATGATTAACATATTTCATTTATTTATGAAGTTTCCATTTGGTACATATCTCAATTACTTAGATGAATATTCAACAAATGGTATATCCATCCATAAAAGCTGGAGCTTGTGCTACGGATGAGGATGAAAAGCTAAATTGCTAAATATGGACAAAAATACAGAAGATGATTAACATATTTCATTTATTTATGAAGTTTCCATTTGGTACATATCTCAATTAGATGAATATTCAACAAATGGTATATCCATCCATAAAAGCTGGAGCTTGTGCTACGGATGAGGATGAAAAGCTAAATTGCTAAATAAAAATTTTCTGTAAGTAACCCCAATATTGATTGCTTCACCTCAACATGTGAACATGATAGCAGTCAGCAATGCATATTTTGTTTACCTAACATTTGCCTACGATACTCTTTGCAGTCTTTGCCTACAAAACAATACCTAGAGAGCTAAAAAAGACCCATATCACAAATTTCTCAAGGATTATTGTCATAATTTAAGTAAGTGAAAACCTTCCAATTTTAATGAGAAACCGGGGATTATAAGCCTCTGCTGTGGAGTAGTGTGGACTTAGCACATGTGCACACAAGAGACTCAAGTTATTCATTATTTATGGCCCTAATTTAGGGAACCCCCGACATGAAGCGATTTGCAATGGTAAAGAACACTTAAATAAAAAAGATAATACCATTTATAAGCTTTAAAATTAAAGAAAAAGGTAATTTTTAAGAAAAATTCAGTCTACTTACCATCGTGACACGATTTGGAAAACTTTTCAAAATCGAAATCCAAAATGGCCGTGAGTCAAAATGTAAACAAACTTTAGCGCGCTGTACTTATGGCGGTGAGAAGAGGAACTGTAAACTACGGTAGCTCTTTTGTGCTAGCGCATAAAAAAGGTGGATTCATACGATCACGAAGCTGCTAAGGTCGGGGCTTACCTACCAAGTTGGATTTTTTCAGAAATTTTTTCGATGAAAATCTCATTCTGGAGTCATGACGAGGGTTTTAACCCATATTCGGCCCCAAGCTACTTAGGTACCTACCTACTTACATTTACCTCAACTACCCTAGGTAGATAGATACCTTTTTACTTTCCTTATCCTATAGGAAGGAAAGTAATGTAATCGGGTCAAATTTTTTTTTACGTTTTTCGTCAGCCCTCATAGGGTGATTGGCTGATTGGTGATCGCTTTTGAGGTGGTAAAGGTAGGTGTAGGTACCTAGATCTAGGTAACAAAATAACAACACTGCAATTTGGTGTGGGATGAAGAATAATTCGTTTTATTGTGTAGGAAATAAAAGTGTAGTCGAAGACGAAGAAAAAGTAAAAAAAAGTCAGAAAATAAAATCTTATTGGTAAATTTCTTTACAAACCCTATTGGTACCTATCTGATCCCTACAAAGGTACAAAAATAATTAAGAAAAAATAAAAAAATAAATCTCTATGAAACATTGAACAAAACACTCAAAACAGAGACATCAAAAATAAACAATAAAAAAGGATAGCTCTCTTGGGATTTTTGGTCGCTCTGAGAAAATCATTAGCTAATAGCTATTCTTGAACCTTTGCCTGTAACCTTGAACCTTTGAATTGTTCTACAACCTTCACAATATTAGTATGACCTTCATTCAAGACAGCCTTGAACATTGCCAAAGTAAGAACTTTAATCTCTCTTGCTGTCGAGTTGCTTCTTCTCTTGAAGAAAAGTTACATCTAATACTGCGACTGCACACTGCGCCCTCTATTGTGAACTTGACTTTTCACCATTGACCTTGAAATTACGCGATCTAAGCGCTCGTAGCGGACATGAGTAGAAATGACCTTGAAATTTCGCTTTCTTAAACGTCCGCAGCGGACATGAGTGGAAATAAAATTTCGCTATCTAAGCGCTCTTAGCGGGCATCAGGGGAAACAGCTGCTCGTAGGGCACCGAGAGGAAGACCTTGTTCAGGACAGGTTTGGCAACCTTGGCGAAACCTTCCTCGGCAAATGGCAACAGGGCGTCGTACACCACCTTCCAGAATTGGTTGATGAACGTGAGAGCGATAGTACCTGGGGAGAAAAAGAGGTAGTAATTATAGTCGAACCTGACTAATTGGGAACCGTCTAAATGGGAAACCTGGATAAAAGGGGGGGGGGAGGAATCGGGCGCGACGATAAATTGGGATATTTGAACAGTCATTTATGTAGGTATACTGTATACCTACTGTTCAAATAGGTCTAAAGCTGTATCCTACACATAGTCGACCTCGTCAATCGACGAGGTAAAGAGGTGACTCTATGTTGACGAGACAGTGTACGGTTTCAGTCGACCTCGTTTGACCATCGATCGACGCGGTCGACCATGTTTGGATCGGACACACCAGAGTCCCTTTACTCCAGAAGTGAAATCAAAATCTACTGTGGAGCGAAGATGTTGACGCACCTGAAAACGCTTCCACAGGTTCCTATACCTTCGGATTCGCGACTGTCAAGTTGTCAATACCAGAAGTTTCAGTGTTTTTATGGCCGTGTTCACAGGTTGTGCAATGTTTTGGTTCGGATGCCCCCGAGGGTTAATATATAGTACGTATAATAAGGAGTGAAGCAGTATAGTAACCTACTTTGTCCTCTTCGGACCTTAAAGTCTTTTTCTGTCTAATAAGGCGTGACGTCTCTAAACTTTCATAGGTTCTCTAAACTTTGAGGTCCTAAGAATCAACTTTACCTATAGGTTCGCTAAACTTTGAAGTTAGAAGTCCCGAGTACTGAACTTTACCAAGTTGGCCCGGAGCCAACTCTTGGCTACCTAGCACGTGTAGCCTTTATTGGGCCGGGTCGGGCTTAGAATTGCCTTGATAAGTATATTGGTTTGGCCTAGTGCTCGCGAGAAATTGAGATCATATAGAGAGAGAAATTGGGTTCAATGCCCGACGTTGGTGTTTTGTTGAGCTTATTGGGTATACTAATATGCAGTTTCTTTCACTCATTGGTGTTAGGTATTAGTTGTACCCGATTTCTTTAGGTAGGTACCTATTTCGGCTCTGTTCTTTCACTTTTGTTAGGTAGCTAGGTTGGGGTAATTTTATTGTTTGCTCTTGTTCTTCCACTATAGGTTGGTTGGTAGGTAACTAGATTGGTTCTTTCTGCGGTCTGCGGGTAGCTCCTTTATTTCGGCAGTTCTCTCTGTTGGTAGATTACAGAATGCACCGTTGTGTGGGTTGGCATCCGGATGGCTGAAAATCTGGACAATCGTCTACTGCCAGCTAGTGTGGTTTGTTCATTTTTTAGGTGGTTGGGTAGGTTGTGGAGGTGCTCTTTCACCATTCATTATTCAGTAGGTATCTATGTTGGTTCTTTCTTTTGTTATAGTTATGGATTACTGAAATCAAGCCAAGTTTTGCATACTTTTCAGGGTTGGTATTCGGTCGTCTGCGGCGGGCTTTTCCGGGTCCCACTCAGGCTGCCGGAGTCAGGCGGGGTGCAGTCAAAATGTGAGGAAGCGGGTAGCTTAATTGTCACCGATTGGAGAGACCCCGTCACGTCGTGTCGTGAGAATACCTTTGTTGTTAAACTCGACGTTAAAGCCCCTATAAAAGTCCGCAGTCTATCTGACTAAACGTTAAATTTCAAACAATAGGAAGGCATTGTTGTAGGGGTAGCAAAAACCATCGCATTGCTGGCAGTGGACCTCCGTAAAAACGGTCCCTACTCGTATACCTACTAACAAAATTATATCAATAAAGAGGTGCTCTATTATTATTATTTTTTTTTTAAGAGGTTTGACAGAGGGAACTGTAACTGCTATGATCTTATCGTCCCGAAATCGAAGAGAGAAGGAAGACAGGATAGGAATATCGATCGACGGCTGCAGACTATGTGTGGACACGGCTTAAGAGAAAATGTAGATCGGGAGGTAGAAGTCCATTACCGCCCAACACGTTCAAATATGTACCTTGTTTTTTCTTTTCGCCGCGCGCCAGAAGAATACGTGCGCCATTCGGCCGTACATCTGCGCTCTGTGCGCATTTTATTAGCTTAGGAGATGTTACTTATGTAAAATTTAAAATTGTAATAAATAAATCAAATCAAAAAAAAAAAAAAAAAATCACTCGGGGCGGTTATGTGTGACCTGACCTTTATTCGTCAAAAATAGAAAGCTTTACCAACTTACCATCTTTGAACTTAGGGATGAGACTTTGTAGCGTGTTCTTGATACATTCGTTGAAATCCGGGGAGTTTCGGTAGCAGATCTCTGCATAGGTTGCTGAAATCAGAATGGAAGTAACATAGGAATCAAATCTCAAATTCTTTATTTTAAAGTAAAGCTTTTTCACAACTTTTGTGGTTATCACTAAGTGCCTCCTTTGCAATCACTTTCCTTAGATATTTCAATAATCTTTTTATCCTGGTAATGCCGCCACTGGTCGCTACTCAAATATTATTGTTTGTGGTTCAGTAAATTGCAGAACTCACTCAGAAAAAGAGACCTTAGAGGGCTCTTGATGACCCGATTCATACCAAAATAAACCTAATACTGAGAAACAAATCAGCCTAGTTATCTTGCAGAGTCGCTAGTCTGTCTTGCAAGAGCTACGTCGTGGGTTCAATACCCGCCCGGGGCGGATTTTATTCTAAACATCAGATAAGATTCGTTCTCGGAACGGCTGTCTTTCTCCTATCCTGTCTTCCCTTCTTCGCTTTCGGGACGAATAGACCTTAGCAGTTACCTACAGTTCCCTCTCGAAGTAGATAGGCCTAGATACTCTAGGCCAGGGGTTTCCAACTAGCGGCCCGCGGGCCACATGTGGCCCGCCAAACCATTTTTGTGGCCCGCGAAGCTTTTTGGGATTTGTACAGACATAAACCTGGAAAATGACCCCCTTTAATGTTCAGCTACAAGTAGGAGAATGCTTTTTGAAAAATTTCGCCTGCGGCACTCAAAATTCAATCGAACTGCATTTCTGAAAAGTTGGGGGGGGGAGGGGGGTTTCTGCAATGCTCCCCTAATATGTACATATGTGGCCCGCGAAGTTCCTCCCAATGTAGCATGTGGCCCGCATACACATGGAAGTTGGAAACCCCTGCTCTAGGTATGTTCTTTATTATTTTTTATTTTTTTTAAGAGGTTTGACAGAGGGAACTGCAACTGCTATGGTCTTATCGTCCCGAAATCGAAGAGAGAAGGAAGACGCCCTTGCTGTAATAGAAACAATATATAGGTAACAGCTAGATAGATATAGGAAGGAAGGTGGGTAAATAGATTATATGCCTATGTAGATAGATAGATTTATGGGGTAGATAGATACCTACTTGTACCTTGTACCTAGATAACGAGATTTAGATAATGAAACAATCCTGGCTTAATTGAGAAACATCCCCATTTAACTAAAAGTGTCTCTTCTAGGTAGGACGAGGGAAATGATATAGATTTGTAGAATAAGAGGAAGGTTAAGCAAGCTGAGTTAATTTGTAAGAGCCAGGTCGTGGGTTCGATTCCCGCCTGGGGCGGATTTTATTCTAAACAAATTCGGTTGGCTTTCTGTTATATCCTGTTTTCGTTCTACTTTCGCTTTCGGAATGATAGGACCTTAAAAAAAATAAAAAAAAAAACACAAGTAGGTATTGAGTGCGAATTACTATGTATTACATAGGTGTTAATGTGTTTTATCATCAGATTACTCAAGGAAAAGTTTACTTTTAATTAGTAGGTACACACCTATTTTTCCTGCTACGCAATAATCCTTACCTACCTATAAGTAATCTTTGATTTTAGATACCTATTTTACCTTCCTGTGGAAGGTGCTGTGGTCCAAGTGGTTATTAGTAGGTACCTATCTCTATTCGTAGGTAATACCTCCTGTGTTAGGCGTGCTACCTACCTATACCTACAGGTATAATTAGATACCTACCTACATGCGAACGCAATTTCCCTTATCAAACCAATCATTACAATCATTTGAAAATTCACACATTACCAAATACCTAGGGCTTTGTAGTTTGTTTGATGCTTGTTTTTTTTTTTTTTTTTCAAATGTACCTATGTTTGAGCTATCAGTCAGATGACGAACAAATCTATCAATCTTAGCAGGTGGTAGAATAGAATGAGTGCATAGGTAATGTATGAGTAATCAAGGGCGTGACGAGACCTTTATTACGCGTTAGGCCTGTCACATTACTTAAGCCTCGGTGGTGTAGTGGTCAAGGCGCTCGCCAGGTAAACAGGAGGGCGTGGGTTCAATCCCAGCCGAGGTATGGAATTTTATCCTCAATATAATTTGAGAATTTGATCACAATAATAGTAGTAGCCTACTGCTGGAGTAAAGGGACTTTTCAGTCCTATGCGAGCAGTATAAATAAACACTATTATTATTATTATTATTAAGCGGTAGGTACGCGCTAAGCCGCGCCGTCAGAAAATCCAAAGCGCGCGAATTAATGATAAGCTGTGTCCACACATATTCGACGCCGCGCCGTCGTCCGGGGGTCGAAAGACGAGGTGAATTTATGCTGTCGAGGCAATGTACGGTTTTAGTCGATCCACGGCGTCAACTCTGTGTGGATACGGCCTCTCGCCTAGGTCGCCTAAAGGTGGCGTTCCGATCCTAGCGACCGAGTCGCGCGACCAAGCTGTGCGACCGCTTCCTACTGCTTTTTATGTATTCTTATGAAGTACTTTCCGAACCATAAAGGTGCGTTTTCACCAACGCGACCTCTGTCGCGCGACGTGACCTGTTTTCACTTGCAACATTTATTTCGTGACGCTTCGGTGTCGTCTGTCTGTCACTCTGTCAGTCTGTCTGCCTGTTCCCATAGAAGGACTTATCCAAACCTGGTCGACCTATATATCAGATTAAAGGTCTTTTTATCAGGATCACGAAAATGGTGGTGCAAATTTTGTTCAGAGAACCATAAAGCCAAAAAAAAACTGGTTTTGGGGGATTTTTTTTTTTTTTTTTTTTTTTTTTTCTTTCACACAAATACCTAGTTCCTCTATTATCTCCGGCGTTCCGTACAATGTGGGCATCAAGGCATCAACGGGTTAAAATTGAAGTCTCTATTATTAAAGTGAAGTCATGAATTCAAATTAACCCTAACATACCCTCTGTACTGTGATATTTTACATTATGTCGATCCACCTACTATTTAATTAGATACGTAGATAATTATGTACTGATAAATTACATTATTATAGGTATAGGTAACTTATAAACAGTTATGTTTGTACCTATATAAGTTACGTTACATAATTATTAGTTGGATAATTTTATTGATAGTTAGTAGGAGGTTGAAGTTAATGACTTGCTGAGAAATTTCATTACCCTCCTCACGCCCAAGGTCCACACTTGTGGACACAAAAATTAGTTTTCTAAGAGCCCAGACTATTCTTATTGAACTTCTTCTTGGTTGACGCCCAAGGTCCACGCCCGTGGACAAGAGTGAGAGCGAGAACTCTTAAGCTGTGTCCACACATGGTCGACGACCGTCGATCGACGAGGTGGATCTATGTTGTCGAGGCAGTGTGGACGGTTTCAATCGACGTCGATCGACGGCCCCAGACTATGTGTGGACACAGCTTAAGAGAAAATGTAGACCGGGAGCTAGAAGTCCATTAGCGCCCAACACGTTCAAATGTGTACCTTGTTTTTTCTTTTCGCCGCGCGCCAGAAGAGTACGTGCGCCATTCGGCCGTACATCTGCGCTCTGTGCGCATTTTATTAGCTTAGGAGATGTTACTTACGTAAAATTTAAAATTGTAATAAATAAATCAAATAAAAAAAAAAAAAAAAAATCTTAGAAAAATAATTTTTGTGTCCACATCAAGTGTGGACCTTGGGCGTGAGGAGGGTAATTAAATTTCTCAGCAAGTCATTAACTTCAACCTCCTACTACCTAACTATCAATAAAATTATCCAACTAATAATAAATTATGTAACGTAACTTATATAGGTACAAACATAACTGTTTATAAGTTACCTATACCTATAATAATGTAATTTATCAGTACATAATTATATCTACTCAATAGGTACGTATCTATTAAATAGTAGGTGGATCGACATAATGTAAAATGTCACAGTACAGAGGGTATGTTAGGGATAATTTGAATTCATGACTTCACTTAATAATAGAGACTTCAATTTTAACCCGTTGATGCCTTGCTGCCCAAATTGTACGTAACGCCGGAGATAATAGAGGAACTAGGTATATAATAATAATAATAATAATAATAATAATAATAATAATAATCCATTTTAAAAGAGAGAGTTTATCAAAAATAGACCTTTACCTGAATTGCAACAATGTAAGTATTTCCTGCAATCTGATTGGTTCCTTCATTTTGGGTTGATGACTCATTGCTGTCACATTGATCTGGATGAACTATAGCTATTATATATCTATACGGTAGAAAATCCACCTAGATTATACAAAAGAGGCCGGCATTAAAATATCTAGTTAAAGTTATATCTATACATCTTCAGAAGAGTTAGTCAGGTAGGTATCCATTTCAATGTATTTCAATGTCTCACTAACAAGGTATCTACTCCCACAAGATCTACTTCATGTTTCTAAAGCTGAATAGATAAGTAGATCTGGTTGGAAATTTTTTATACTTATTTTATGGGAAAATGTAGGTAGGTAATATGTAATATGGAATGGAAAAATGTGTTGTGAATATGTACAACTTTCCTTATCATAATTATCAAAGAATCAGTTTCTTCTATGTTCTACTTCTACCTTATGTTTATGTAACAACAATGAAGGGAGTGAGTGAGAGAAAGAGAGAGAGAGTGAGAGAGAGAGGGAGTGAGAGAGAGAGAGAGAGATAAAGAGTGAGTCAGAGTGAGTGAGAGAGAGAGAGAGGGAGAGTGAGAGAGAGAGAGAGAGAGTGAGTGAGAGCGAGAGCGAGAGTGAGAGAGGGGGGGGGAGAAAAAAAAAATATGTTAATGTTGAAGAATCAATATTAATCTATAGGTCCCGAGTCCCGAGCTCTATTAGGCCAGACACTCAGACCATCTGACAGACCCGCTGTCTGAGCGTGAATGGCTGGTCCTACAAACTCTGGTTCCTTCTCAATCGGTCCAGTTAGCGGAAACACTGTCACCACATACTAACCATCAACCGTCACCACATAATTATACCTATAGGTATTACAGGATTAGAAAAGAACGTACCTATGTACCTAATATTTATGTAAATAGACTAAATAGCTACCTAGGAATATTTTATCTATTTAGATAATAGAGGTAACAGAGGTACTCAATTTGTCTATTATGATTATGATAGTACCTAGGAACTAGCCAACCAGGATCACCATAGGAACTATCACTTTCCATTGAAGACTTAGGTAGGTACATTGTATTTAACCACTAGATACTACTACCTTTACCTATCCACTATTGAAGTAGGTAGGTATTATCTACCTACCTATTATCAGTATTGTGACCACTTTCATTGCATCAGGATTAGATTAGGTATGTATTACCTGGTTTATAGGTAGGTAACTATAGTTTATAGGTAGGTAACTATAGATTTATTGAGACTTAGACACTATCTACCTATCTATCTATCTAGGTATCTATTCCGCTAGACTATATTTCGGTAGGTACATACTTACCTACCTATATTTTTATTTAGAAGGTACCCAATATATTTATATCTTCCTACCTAGGTAATCCAGACACGGGTATAATGACTGGTTTTTGATGCTACTTTCACTTTGGTTTAGTTTTTCAAACAACGAGGTTTAGTTTTTTAAACAACAAACAAAAAATATTTAATAATGTTGAGACGCGACATTCTATTTTTATTCATCAATAAAGAACATACCTGCCAGCCTAGTTAGCTTAGTTGGTAGTGCGTCTGCCTTGTAAGCACTAGGCCGCGGGTTCGATTCCCACCCGGGGCGGATTTTATCCTGATGGGATAATGTTTGTTCTCGGAACGGCTGGCTTTCTCCTATCCTGTCTTCCTTCTCTCTTCGATTTCGGGACGATAAGACCATAGCAGTTACAGTTCCCTCTGTCAAACCTCTTAAAAAAAAAAAAAAAATATTTTTTACAATTATTTATACCTGTTCCAGCTAGGCCAGTTAAATATGTATTAGATAGTCAATAGGTACACATATTATAGGTATTTCTTCCCCGTTTATTTTCCGTTTTTGATAGTTAGGTTGTTGATTTGTATTAGATAGTAAAGGGAAACCGTTTATATTGTAAATAAATAAATAAATAAATAGTAGTGGGGTCTATAAACTGACTTGTGAATGTGGTGCAGAATACGTAGGCATGACCCGTAGAAACATTAAAACACGAACGGAAGAACATATCGTAGCTGCCAGGAACTCAACTAAAGGCAGATCCAACTATGCAGACCACCTAATTGATGAGGGCCATGACTACAAGAAGACTAAAATAGAGGTCTTATACAAAGGGAACAAATACCGTGAAGTCATGAGCTACGAACAAATTTACATCCACGAGTCGGTCAGAAGAAATTTGAATCTAAACGCGGTAATAGACACTCTTCCATCTTTAGTCTATGCTACTGAACAGCTGATTCAAGATCACAATGCACGCCCAACACCTACGCAAACAACAACAAACCAACCTCAGTCATCTTGAAAAAGCCTACGAGTGAGGCGAAACTCGAGTCGGTGTAAAGAATAATCCCCAACTAAGAACCCTAGTCAAATAGAAAATAAGGTAAGCCATTATCTAATTTGGGTGTCTAATATGAATCTAATTAATAATAAACCTCTTTTTTTTTAAGGTTACATCGGATCAACGGTTATCGACATAAATAGGTTAAGGAAAGTCGTGTGATGTTCACACCAGATGTTTTAATACTGTGGACTTAATGTCATTGAGCCTAATGTCAGTTCGGTGATTATTTTATATTTGGTGATATGTTTAGCACCTGGACACCAAATCTATTCGGGTAATTATCTATTTGGGGTTTGCTGATACCTAATAATTACTGATGGGGATTTAGGTTGACTGTCCTATACAGGGTGTCAAAAAATAAATGATACAATCAAATTCAAATATCTTGAAAACTAATGAAAAAAGATAGAAAATTAGAAAGATAGAATTCGTGTTTTCGCTGATTGTCCTATCTTTTTGGGGGGGACCTTTAATGGTGACCTCTGGAATTTTAGCAGGTGTCCCCTTCAAGGTCATTTCAAGGTCAACTTTAATTTTTTAAATGGAACCCTATATTTTTGAAGTCAGAAATGAAATCAACATAAAAAAGTAAGTTCATTTTGTATGAAACTTTTTTGGTCCCTTTTGAACTAATTTTGGACACCCTGTATGTATATTTGTACGATAATAATTACTGATGAACATCTAGGTTGACTGTCCTAAAGTATTGCATGTGTCAGCACCAGGAAAGATGAATACCCTTGCAACGATTTGGTGACTAACACCACCAGATTTTTTTTTTTTCCAGGGACATTCACTTTATGAGTTTATGGCAACTTCATATTAGAACTAATCAGAATTGAAGTCATGGAAGCGCTAGGCGCTAAGTACCTATAGTGTGTCCAGATCAATGTGACAGCAAAAAAAAAAAAAAAATAGGCATTGTTGCCAAATATGTCACAGTCATGTGCAATGGTAGAGAATCTTTAAAAGGGGGAGGTATATTGCACAGTGCTTCCTCCGACAGTGAAACAAAGTCAGGTAAGGCGATATCCACCTTACCTGACCACCGAGGTATAGGTACCTATTGGCTATTGGGTACCTTAATAAAAAAAAAGTTTTGATACTTATAGGGAACTGTAAAGAGGTCTTAGCGTTCCCAAATAGAAGAGAAAAGCAGGACAGGATAGGAGAAAGCCAGACGTTCCAAGAACGAACCTTATCTGTTAAGGATAAAGTTCGCCCTTGCCTGGAATCGAACCCGCGACCTAGGCGCGCTACCCTCCAAGCTAACTGGGCTGTTAATATTTGATGAGTAGATAAAACTATCGAAAAACCATGAAACTCCATTTCTCGTTACCATATTCCGGGCTGCGCGGCGCTTCGAACTTGACGTTCGCGCACCTTCCGGCACGCTTGGTTCCTATTTCAGCACAAATGGACTTGAAAGGGTTAATCAAAGTTAATCATAACAGCTAAGGATATGAGGAGAGTTTATGATAACATAGATATATAACACTATAACATGTATAAAATTATAACATTATAACATGGATGACATGGTTATCTATCGTTTATAACAGAGAGAGCACAGACAAAAGGATATGTGGCAGGAAATTTAGGTCAGAGTGGAAGAGGGAGGTAACGTCCTTACGTGAGTTCAAAGTGTCCTTATGCAGTGATACCAGTAATACTACGAGAATTATACCTTTTATTATTACCACCTATAAATAAATATAACTAGATAGCTACCTAAATAAGGACAGAATCATCATACCAACAACAGGAAATTTAGGTCAGAGTGGAAGAGGAGGTAACGTCCTTACGTGATTTCAAAGTGTCCTTATGCAGTGATACCAGCAATATTACGAGAATTATACCTTTTATTATTACCACCTATAAATAAATATAACTAGATAGCTACCTAAATAAGGACAGAATCATCATACCAACAGTTTCATAGAGCATTCGTTCTCGGAACGGCTGGCTTTCTCCTATCCTGTCTTCCTTCTCTCTTCGATTTCGGGACGATAAGATCATAGCAGTTACAGTTCCCTCTGTCAAACCTCTTAAAAAAAGAAATAATAATAATAGAGCACCTCTTTATTGATATAATTTTGTTAGTAGGTATACGAGTAGGGACCGTTTTTACGGAGGTCCTATATATAAAAAAACTACCTCTGCTCCCACCTTTGCAACCGGCTTTCCACCCAAAAAGATCATTATAAAGTTAGAAGGAATGTCCGAATTTCGAGGCCCTAACAAAATGTTCTCACAGATCGCCAAACTTTATTAGTAGATACTAAAGATGGAGGAGAAGAGAGGTTTGGTGTCGTAGGACGTAGAAGCTTATCCTGTCCTTTAGAGCTGTTTGTCCCTACACCCTAGGCATAAGCCTCGGGTCGGGCTTTTTGTGTATGCTGTTCGCGATGTACTCCGTAGGTTCTCATGTTTTCGGCGCAACCAATAAGACGGCGGTTTAGGATCTAGAAAATATGAAGCGTCCTCAACATCTCCTCTTCATTTCAGGTCTGAAGGAGCTCAATCTGACCGGTCTAGACCCGGTCCACGTTCCAGAACTCCTGCTCAACTATGAGAACGGAGACATCGAGGGTAAAATGATCATCCGAGACTCCTACACCCACGGACTGTCCTCTATCAAAGTCCTGGATGTGAGGTCTATGGTGCGCAATCCGGAGAAGTTCGAGATGGAGGTGGACTACTATCTGCCCAAAGTGCGCACCACGGGGGTGTACAAGATGGACGGCCTTATTGGGCAGTTCCCCGTTCAGGGCAAAGGTTACTACCAGGTAAGTATCTGCTTTGTGAGAAGCTACTTACCTACCTCCTCACATTAAGCAAGGGAAATTCAGGCTGGTATACTCCCTGAAGTCCCCCAGCCAGACTAAGCTGGTCCACTCCCTGTTTAACGTCTCCCAGCCAGACGGTTTAACGTCTCCCAGCCAGACGGTTTAACGGCCCCCAGCCAGACGGTTTAACGGCCCCCAGCCAGACAGACATTGTTGCTTTGTTGTAAAGGGAATAAAACCATGACTCTTTCAATCCCTTCCATCAGGTGAACATGACCGACGTCAGTGGAACTTGGAAGATCAAGGGCCATCGCGTTCTGGACGACACTAAGGAAGCCTACATGAAGATCACCGACTTCGGCATGAGACCAAATGTAGGACACATGGACATCAACATGAGCAACCTCGTGAACGGAAACCCGGAACTGAGTGAGTACCTTTACCCTAATTTCTGTTGTAGCCAGCGTCAGCGCAGTTTCAGCTTGAAGGTTAGCACGCTTGCCTTGTAAGTGCCAAGTTGAGGTTTCGAGTGCCGAACGAGGTAATCTTTATCTTAAACAGATAGTCACCTAAGGTTCGTTCTCGGAACGGGTGGATTTCTCCTATCACGTCCTCCTTCTCTCATCGATTTCGGCAAGATAAAAACCGTAGCAGTTACAGTTCCCTCTATCAAACCTCTCAAAATAATAGGTAGATACTTATTTCAGTCGAACCTGTCTAATTGGGAATTCAAGGGATCGGCAATTTTTTCCCCCGATTCCTCCCCCCCCCCTTTTATCCAGGTTTCCCATTTAGACGGTTCCCAATTAGTCAGGTTCGACTATAATTACTACCTCTTTTTCTCCCCAGGTACTATCGCTCTCACGTTCATCAACCAATTCTGGAAGGTGGTGTACGACGCCCTGTTGCCATTTGCCGAGGAAGGTTTCGCCAAGGTTGCCAAACCTGTCCTGAACAAGGTCTTCCTCTCGGTGCCCTACGAGCAGCTGTTTCCCCTGATGCCCGCTAAGAGCGCTTAGATAGCGAAATTTTATTTCCACTCATGTCCGCTGCGGACGTTTAAGAAAGCGAAATTTCAAGGTCATTTCTACTCATGTCCGCTACGAGCGCTTAGATCGCGTAATTTCAAGGTCAATGGTGAAAAGTCAAGTTCACAATAGAGGGCGCAGTGTGCAGTCGCAGTATTAGATGTAACTTTTCTTCAAGAGAAGAAGCAACTCGACAGCAAGACACGTGAGTGTACTATTCATACTAAGTGTTCATTGATACTCCAACTTGATATGTTTAGTCAATGACGACTTCGGTACGTTCAAGTACCGAAGTTTGGGAATCAGTAGTAAAGTCAAATTTGACTGTACTATTGATTGATATTCCAACCTGATATATGTTGAGTCAATGACGTTATAGTAAGTTCGGTGTGTTGACTGTTATACCTACTGTTGATAGTTTTAAGGACAACCACTATGTTAGGGTAACTCGGTATCTGAACTTCTCTAAGGACCTACAGACCTACAACTTAGCCAAACTGGTCCTCATATTACTGATTGGGCCTTCAGATTATTAGTCATTGACGAGCTGAGCCAGGTTGTTTTGTTTACGAGCTATAGGTAGTAAACTTACGAGAGATATACGTAGATACGTCGCATCGAAAGGAAAGTTCGAGAGTCTAGCATAGATATTAGACTCTAGTCTATAGAGCCAGACAGTACGTTGTAGATAGTAAAATTACTTCTCAAACTACCTCTGATAATGTTCGTTCTCGGAACGGCTGGCTTTCTCCTATCCTGTCTTCCTTCTCTCTTCGATTTCGGGACGATAAGAATAAAAAAAAAAACCCATTTTACGATTTTTTACAAGACTTTTTTTGTAAAAAAAAAAGAGCATTTTAAATCAGGAAAACATGAAATACCTAGTATCTAGGGATAGGCACCCACAAATAATATTGAGGGAAACATCAAATACCTATACCTAGGAATAGGTACCTAATAAATAATATTGAATCATGATACTTACGTAACTCCACCCCACCTCTCAGCACAGCCGCCCTCGATAGGCTCACGCAAAGGCAAACAAAAGCCGCCACGAAGAATTTCATGATCGAAAAAATAAAATAACCCAGTCAAACACACAACTAAAACACTTGAAAAAAAGCTCTGGAAAAAGTAGGAAATTTGTAATTCAAATAGAAAAAATCAAGTTGTAAAATGAAATTAAGT
>NW_007378808.1:0-12366 GCF_000475195.1 Diaphorina citri
CAGACTCCTCCTGTCATCAATCGAACAGTTTCCATAAACTATCACCAAATAGACTACACTAGTAAATCGTCAAAAGCATCAAGTAAGAAATCCTTCGCTCAGAGTATTAGACCGAGACTATCCAGTATAGTTAAATCATTTGAAAAGAAAGTGCTGAAAAAAATGAGAATACTATCGAGTGATGGAAAAAGAATGCCAAAGAAAGACAATCGGGCAATCACTGGGTCACATGACGATGCGAATGTGAAAGAGTTCCTAAACCTGATAACAGAAGAACTATTACCATTGCCAGAAATCAAAAAGAATCACAGACCGATACGAAGAAGCAGCAGTAGAGAATTAGCAAGCATTATCATCGTATCAGATGATGCTAGAAAAAGAGAAACTTGCACACAGACAAGTCTTGTCAGAACAGTTCAAGATACAAAGGAGACAAGCTCTTTAGTAAAAACAAACTCACCCGATCACGACAGTCATGGAGTAAAACCAAATCAAGAGGAAAGGAACAAACAAATATCCAGCATTATGGCAGTGTATAATAAAATTGACAAAAGCAAAAAATCAACTGAAAACTATCAAGATATTCTTGGCCAACTACAGCTCACATACTTAAGACAAAATGACGTAAAAGCTGAGCTTAATGAAGAGGAATACAAAAGACCAGTTGAAATCAAGGAAATATTCGATGAAACTGAACTATCACAAAATGATATTACAAAGAAAAAGGAACCAGATGCAGATATACCAGCGTATATCATACCAATAGACGAAGTTATTCGAGAAATACAAGATTGTAAACTTATGTTTGGATATGACGAAGAAATTGAACTTGAAGATTTACAACTTGATCAAGAAGTTACTGAGCCAAGTAATCAAATCCATCCAAAATCTCAAAGTAGATTTAATATGTTGGCAATAGCAAATGAACCGTACAAAAATGACATTGGTGTAAATGATAACTATGATGAAACAAACGGGCATAGGAACCAAAACAATGATGCAAGGGGAAAAGTAGACAATAAAAATATAACCTCTCAAGAAAATAAAGTTGACAATGCCTTGGCAATTATACACATTAAATCTAACTCTAATAGAGTTGATGTCAATCCAGAGCTAAGTGATCTTCAATATATTACACAACCTAATAATCCAAGTAAAGAAACTCGTAATGAAATCAATATCAGACCAAAATCTCAAGAAAACAAAGCTAAAAACATCTTGGCAACGATGTGTAAACTCAACGAAAATGACAAAGAGACAAGTGATGTCACAGATATTCTACATCCCCTTGACTTAAATGAAGAAATTGAGATTGAGAACGAAAAGAGATCGAAATCTCGGGAAAACAGAGCCAAAAATCTGCTCGCAAAAGTATGCGAACTCAAGCAAAGTGATGACGAAGATGAAGTCAAACCTATCGATGTAGGACTGAACACAGGACTGTTACCAATCGCAGACAATATGAGTGAATTGGGTGAAGCAAGTAATATGGGCGTCGTTGTTACAGAAGTACGTGATAGGAAGAATCTACCATGTCAGTATGTACGAAAGAACAACATACACAGAACACACAAAAGAGATCCCATGTCCAATGCTAATCAGCCCAGGCAATGTACTCAAAACACCTCACACATACAACCACAGTGCCAGACAACAAGAGGAAATAATTCCCAGAAAGGGTATTTCACAGATATGATCAACATGATACTAGAATCCTACATCGGACTGAGAGATGTGGACATGAGAAAGTACAACTACATAAACGAGCTCATCGCCTTTGTAGAAAATCTCAACAGGAGTCCAACAAGAGCAAACCAATACCAACAATCCCTCACTGAACTAATCATACAGGAAATAGAAGATGTTAGTGACACAGACAGTACAAGTGCTCCTCAAGCAACCACTTCAAATCAAATCAAAACAGTCAATGCAATTTCCAATGCAGTTGGGCAAACTAACGCGGACAACGCAAGCAAATTTGCGGAATTCTACAATCCAACAAAAATTGATAACTTGAAGAGCCAAGCTGGTACTAAAGAGGCGAACAAACCAAACACACTAACCCAAAGAGCCATAAATATTCGAAGCCGAATCGGACAAACTACGAAAATCAAACCACCGACTCTTATAAAAGGACATTTGAAAAGCGCTTGTGCAAATGGAAACAAAGAGGGTGCTAGTAAGACTGAAAATGTCAAAGCAATGGTAAACAAAGATAGTGCTGCTAGAAAACCTGAAAATGCTAAAGCAATGGTAAACAAAGACGGTGCTGCTAGAAAACCTGAAAATGCTAAAGCAATGGTAAACAAAGACGGTGCTGCTAGAAAACCTGAAAATGCTAAAGCAATGGTAAACAAAGACGGTGCTGCTAGAAAACCTGAAAATGCTAAAGCAATGGTAAACAAAGACGGTGCTGCTAGAAAACCTGAAAATGCTAAAGCAATGGTAAACAAAGACGGTGCTGCTAGAAAACCTGAAAATGCTAAAGCAATGGTAAACAAAGACGGTGCTGCTAAGTCTGAAAATGCCAAAGCTACTGTCCCACGGAGTGGTCTGAAAGTTAATACTTCGGAGATACGAAGACATAGATATATTAGAAGTCGAGATTATTTTAAAAGTCGAGATGGTAAAACAGACAAGACACCCAATACACAAAAAGAAACTACTGAAGAAAATATAGTTGATCAAAATGAAGCTAACAATAGTAACAATACACCTAATGAAAATGAAGCTAGTCACACACCAGATCAAAATGAAGTTAGCCATACAGATAATCAAAATGAAACTAACAATACACTTAATCAAAATGACACAAACCATACAACCAATCTAAATGAAGCGACAAAGCCCCAGCTGGATGATACAAAAATAGCTTAGATGTGTAAAAAGGAGCTAATAAAATACGAGTATTACACTAGAACAAAAGGTGTTATTCTTGAAGGCAGACCTTAAAGTCAACCAGTAAAGAAATTATTAAAAGGTATTTAAAATATTAAAATAAAACCAAAATAATGAAAGAGAACACCAAAAATGGTGACACTGTAATTTTATTCTTTCTGTAAATAAAGTCTAAATCAGTGGCTGCAAAAATATTTACAAATAAGAAATAATATAGGTAATTAAGAAAATACAAAGTAAATGAAGGAAGAAAAATAACACTTTCTATGTAGTTAGCTTTGCTATACTTATTTGCAAAGAAAGTAACAATCAAATCTTCATTTCAATTTCTGCAATACTTACTTGTAATAGAAAGTAAAAATCAAATATCAATTTCAATTTCCAACCTTTTTCAAAGGTTGATTTCAAAGTTCAAACATACATTACTTATAATAATTTTAATCCCTCATAATATAAAATATTAAAAAAAAGAAAAAAAAAAAAAAAAAAAAGAGTGTGATTTCCTATCTTCCCAAAATGTCATCAAAATTAAACAAATTATTGAATGAAACTATGATAAAACAAACAGATGAGTAAATTGACAGTTGAGAGGAACAATTAAAAGTAGGCACCTACTGAGAACATAGGGCAACTTCCAAGATATTTCCATGAGTTTTTCCCCTTTAGGATTCAACTTACCTTTTGATTTATCTATAAGGCCATTGGAAATGTTAAGTAAACCACTAGTCTCCTCTTCCGAAATACTCATATAGCAGAAATCATTGCTCTTCAAAAATGCCTGTCTGCCTTCACTGCTCAGCTGTGTCCACCTCAGTCTAAACAAATCCAACTCCTGTGCAATGAACCATCTACGTAGTTCCTCTGTCCTTGAATAAGTTAGCCGACAAATGAAATGTGTGATGTGATCTTTTCTCCGTGCTTCATAGTCTTGTTCTAGCTTCCCGAGACCATTGCCTGTGAATACCTTGTGAAATGATTTCATCCCTTGGGTTTTGATTTCATCTAAGATTGCCTTTCGCCATTCTTCTGAATATCTTGTGATTCCTGGAGGAAAGAAAGCAGAAAATTGAAATACATACAGAAATTGATCTTTTTTGTTACCGCTCTCAATCAATAGACCACATAATTAGAAAAGTATGATGTTATTTGGGTAATACTTGATATTCTAGTCTAGATTTATAGAAGTTCTGTCCTCACCTTTAGTAGTTGTCTGTTCTATGATCCTCAATACTTTGACTCGTTCCAGAGCCTGGTCTTCGAAATCTCTCAGTGTAATCTTTGAATTGGGGGGTGTCCCATACATTTGCAAATCATTATTGTACAACCCTAACTCGTACTCTGAAAAACCCGTGTCCACCAGAATCCTACGCTTCCGGGCAACGAAATTCATTTTCCAACACTAGGATAGCAATTAATTTGACACAAAAACGGCAAAGAAACGAATAAATTAACACCAAAAAAGTCCGGAATCCATGAAAAAATGTCAAAAATCCATTTCTAACAGAGCCAAAAATCTGCTCGCAAAAGTATGCGAACTCAAGCAAAGTGATGACGAAGATGAAGTCAAACCTATCGATGTAGGACTGAGCACAGGACTGTTACCAATCGCAGACAATATGAGTGAATTGGGTGAAGCAAGTAATATGGGCGTCGTTATTACAGAAGTACGTCCCGTGCATAAATTATGCACATGAAGGATTTTTTGTCGTCAGCCCGCAAACTTGAGCGTGGTTGATATCTGGACGGATAACCGACCGTGAAGAATTTTTGGTTACACTTCTCCTCAAACGCTCATCGAAATGATCGAATACATAGAAGAAGAAGAAGAAGAAGAAGAAGAAGAAGAAGGAGAAGAAGAAGAAGAAGAAGAAGAAGAAGAAGAAGAAGAAGAAGAAGAAGATATATAACAAAGAGTAGTGCTGTGAATTCCACACAAGTTTTGAAAACGCTCTGCTTTACCACAAATAATTGAGCTAGTGCTTTACACACTTACCCAAGTGGAGTTTCAAGTCGGCGGCTGACTGGGCGGACCATTAACCAATAACCATACTGCGGTTCTAAATTACGAACCAGTAGAATAACGCCCATTAAATCATGCCCAAGTTTAATCACACAGCACACACCTACACCTAAATTCATTCTCACTTCACAACAAAGATTGTCTCAAGTTATCTCACAACACAGATTATCACGCTAAGTTACCTCAAAAACACAGGGGAGAATACAGGAGGTAAGAAAGACTTAACACCTACGTGAAGATCAGGAGCGTATTTTCTAAAGTCTAGCTTTCTCCTGGAGGGGGGGGGGGGAAACACACCCGTCAAATAATGTTTTATACTTGAGCCAGCCTAGTTAGCTTGTAAGGGTAGCGCTTTTGCCTTGAAAGGAACAGGTCCCTGATTCGACTCCCGCCCGGACTGAACTCTATCCTAAACAGATAAGGTTCATTCTCGGGACGGCTGGCTTTCTCCTATCCTGTCTTCTCTCTTTGCTTTCGGGACGATAAGACCTCAGCAGTTATGTCCTTCTATAAAACCTCTTTTTTCTTCTCTCTCACTCAAGTTGTGATCAAATCCCAAACCCGTTCTTCCAAGGAATGACTTGAGATTTGCCGACAAAGTACAAACTAACACCTGACTTTTCCCTCCCAAGGAAGAATGAGCGAAAGCAGCAAGCGCATACCGCCGTCCGAAATACTCAACAAATATTTCAGCCTCCAACAATGCATGTCTATCGATAAAAACCTGCTTGACTTGCAATCTATCCAGCGCCACGGCATCAAATGCAAACAGCGCGGCCCTCGCACACGATCCTCAAGGTCACGTCACAAACGGTCAAGGTCAAGGGATAAATGTTCAAGGCCGAGGGATAAACGGTCAAGGTCGAGGGAAAAATGTTCAAGGTCGAGGGATAAACGGTCAAGATCGAGGGAGAAATGCTCCAGGTCTTTTGACGAAGAATGCGAATGCGAATCGGACGTTTCCGTCGAAGGTCGGAGTGATTGTGAGACTGGGATGGAACTAGAAGTTGATGAAGACAATGAACAGTCCGAACAAGAACTGGGCTGGGAAGAGGCGTCCGAATGCGAAATGGTCAAGATAGAACTTGTGGACACTGAGAGTGAAGTAGAGGGGAGTCCAAGTGGAGAAGACAGAAGTCGCAGTAGATATGGCAGTAGAGAAGACACAAGTCTCAGTAGATACCCTAGTAGAGAAGACACAAGTCCCAGTAGATACCCGAGCGGAGTAGACAAAAGTTCCAGTAGATGTAGTAGAAAACGGAACAGAGAAGACAGAAGCTGCAGTAGAAAACGGCACAAAGAAAACCAGTGTGAAAGAAGACACAGGAGTCGTAGCCGACACAAGACCTGCAGACATAGAAGTCGTAGTGAACACACAAGTCGCGTCCATCGACATCACCGGTCATGCAGTAAACGTCGGCACAGAAGTTCCATTCGGAAGTTTCCGATTTTTCGCAGTTTGTACAGAAAATAAGGAATCCAATGGTGAAAACCGCATCTCCCTAGCACATCTAGAAGTGGGTTAGAATTTGTATACGTGAGTCAGTGAGTGAGTCAGTTACACAAGCGGCTGTACGTAATTATGGCTCTCACTCACCCACTATCTATTGAATTGTTCTCTTGGAGGGTTTCAGCAGTCATTATATTATACAAGTTCTGTGGGTCAACTTCAGAACTTCAAAGAAACTTCAAACTTCAAAGAAGTTCTGCACAATATACCTGCCTTTTGGTTCTCCTTATCAAGTATTGAATTGTTGATATTTGGTTGATTTTTTTTTTTTTCGAAGTTTTGACAGAGGGAACTGTAACTGCTAAGGTCTTATCGTCCCGAAATCGAAGAGAGAACGAACATTATCCATTCAGGATAAAATCCGCCCCGGGCGGGAATCGAATCCGCGGCCTAGCGCTTACAAGGCAGACGCGCTACCAACCAAGCTAACTAGGCTGGCTAATTGAAATGAAGAAATCTAGTGCCAGCCTACTACAGTTAAACTGTTAAAATAATGCGCCTGCCTTTTAAGCTAGATCTTTCCTCCTAAACAGATATTGTTCGTTCTCGGAACGGCTGGCTTTCTCCTATCCCGTCTTCCTCTCTCGATTTTTTTTTTTTTTATGGTAAGACTTTAGCAATTACGGTTCTCTCTATCAAACCTCTTATTGTAGTCGAGTGAATAGGAACACATCACATGCTTTCAGGCACACTTCATTTGTCAAGGGTCTAGGTTTACCATACCCTTTGGATTTAACGTAAGTGTAGATCAAGATCCAAGTCTAGATCAAGATCCAAGTGTAGATCAAGATCCAAGTGTAGATCAAGATCCAAGTGTAGATCAAGATCCAAGTGTAGATCAAGATCCAAGTGTAGATCAAGATCCAAGTGTAGATCAAGATCCAAGTGTAGATCAAGATCCAAGTGTAGATCAAGATCCAAGTGTAGATCAAGATCCAAGTGTAGATCAAGATCCAAGTGTAGATCAAGATCCAAGTGTAGATCAAGATCCAAGTGTAGATCAAGATCCAAGTGTAGATCAAGATCCAAGTGTAGATCAAGATCCAAGTGTAGATCAAGATCCAAGTGTAGATCAAGATCCAAGTGTAGATCAAGATCCAAGTGTAGATCAAGATCGAAGTGTAGATCAAGATCAAGATCCAAGTCTAGATCGAGATCCAGATCCAAGTCACCCAAACCGAAACGATCTGCACTGAAACGGAAGTCCAAATATGATTTGGTCGCTTCAGATCAGTGCGTTTGCTTGAAAGGTTCCCACCATCAAATACCAGTTCCGGAACAGGACCAACCAGATTACCTCCAACAACCACAAATACATCAACATGGGTACCACCCTCAGCCATACCCGCAGCAACCTCACTATCACCAAGGATCCTACCCTTACCTCCCTCAAACCAAAGTGGCGTCAACCTGTACCAGTTCGACCAAAGTAGCTGGCACCTGCACCAGTATGGATAGTGCCCAGGGGAACGTCTGCAGCTTCATACAGAATCCTAACAAACCAAATCAACAGAACATGGTCAAGGTAATCTCTCAAGATCCGACCAAAACCGTGCTCGTCACAACCAACCCTAACATCACCCAGGCGAATGCGTGTGAACTGTGTAAAGACATTAAGAAAGCACAGGAGATGATCGCGGCAGAACAGAACCAGTGTGGTACACAGCCAGGACAGAACCAGTGTGGTACACAGCCAGGACAGAACCAGTGTGGTACACAGCCAGGACAGAACCAATGTGGTGCACAGCCAGGCCAACGGGTTCCAATCAAAATCGGCAACTTTGAAAAGCTTGTCAACCCCGATGAGAAGTTCCGGGTGAAAATGTTCTTCTACACCGGAGAGCCGGGCAGTTCAAAGTGTAAGAGAACCTGTAAGTCTAAACGTGAACGTGGATCATGTCCATACAGTTCGACCTGTTTGCAGAAGACAACGGACACGTGCGATATAGATGCCTTCCTGAGAGGACAGGCGTCCAAAGACGACGGCAACAAAGAGGGAGAGGGAGACGACAAAGATGGGAAGAAGAAGAAAAAGAAAGACAAGAAGGAAAAGAAGGAGAAAAAGAAGAAAGACAAAAAGGATAGGGAGAGGGAGACGACAAAGATGGGAAGAAGAAGAAAAAGAAAGACAAGAAGGAAAAGAAGGAGAAAAAGAAGAAAGACAAAAAGGAGAAAAAGAATAAAAAAGAGAAGAAGGATAAAAAGAAAAAGAAAGGTAAAGACGAAGCTCCAGCGGAAGAAAGTGCTCCAGCGGAAGAAAGTGCTCCACCACCCGAGGCAGCACCCAGAGACACGGAACAAGTTCTATCACAATACAGACTGAAAACTTTAGATGAACACGGCACTGAAAGAGAAACAGTCATTGAATCTCTCCCTCCAAAAGTAACCTACATAGAAAAAGATATCGTTTTCAAAAATATCAAAGAAATCGCGCCACAAACTTGGGGAAACCAAATTGTCATCAAGAGTAAATATCCAATGCGACGAACTTTACAAGAACGAGCACCCAAGGAGTTGGCATCTCAGTTAGTTCACCACAGACCATCAACCAGAGGAAAGAGTGCTCCACCCAGGGTAAGACCATTGAGTACCAATAACATACATACAAAAGCAAAAGATAACAACAATTGTCATCAAGAGTAAATATCCAATGCGACGAACTTTACAAGAACGAGCACCCAAGGAGTTGGCATCTCAGTTAGTTCACCACAGAACATCAACCAGAGGAAAGAGTGCTCCACCCAGGGTAAGACCATTGAGTACCAATAACACACATACAAAAGCAAAAGATAACAATCAGACTCCTCCTGTCATCAATCGAACAGTTTCCATAAACTATCACCAAATAGACTACACTAGTAAATCGTCAAAAGCATCAAGTAAGAAATCCTTCGCTCAGAGTATTAGACCGAGACTATCCAGCATAGTTAAATCATTTGAAAAGAAAGTGCTGAAAAAAATGAGAATACTATCGAGTGATGGAAAAAGAATGCCAAAGAAAGACAATCTAACGAAATTCATTTTCCAACACTAGGATAGCAATTAATTTGACACAAAAACGGCAAAGAAACGAATAAATTAACACCAAAAAAGTCCGAAACCCATGAAAAAATGTCCATTTCCATTTGTTTACATTTTCTGTTTGCGTTTGAAAGTTCAAAACGACGAGCTCCCGCCAAAATAATTATGACGTCATTCGTGATCCATGGTAGAAAAAAAAGGAAAAAGATCTCCGTGCATAAATTATGCACATGAAGGATTTTTTGCAGAAATCAAAAAGAATCACAGACCGATACGAAGAAGCAGCAGTAGAGAATTAGCAAGCATTATCATCGTATCAGATGATGCTAGAAAAAGAGAAACTTGCACACAGACAAGTCTTGTCAGAACAGTTCAAGATACAAAGGAGACAAGCCAGAAATCAAAAAGAATCACAGACCGATACGAAGAAGCAGCAGTAGAGAATTAGCAAGCATTATCATCGTATCAGATGATGCTAGAAAGCGAGAAACTTGCACACAGACAAGTCTTGTCAGAACAGTTCAAGATACAAAGGAGACAAGTTCTTTAGTAAAAACAAACTCACCCGATCACGACAGTCATGGAGTAAAACCAAATCAAGAGGAAAGGAACAAACAAATATCCAGCATTATGGCAGTGTATAATAAAATTGACAAAAGCAAAAAATCAACTGAAAACTATCAAGATATTCTTGGCCAACTACAGCTCACATACTTAAGACAAAATGACGTAAAAGCTGAGCTTAATGAAGAGGAATACAAAAGACCAGTTGAAATCAAGGAAATATTCGATGAAACTGAACTATCACAAAATGATATTACAAAGAAAAAGGAACCAGATGCAGATATACCAGCGTATATCATACCAATAGACGAATTATGGCAGTGTATAATAAAATTGACAAAAGCAAAAAATCAACTGAAAACTATCAAGATATTCTTGGCCAACTACAGCTCACATACTTGAGACAAAATGAAGCAATGGTAAACAAAGATAGTGCTGCTAGAAAACCTGAAAATGCTAAAGCAATGGTAAACAAAGACGGTGCTGCTAAGTCTGAAAATGCCAAAGCTACTGTCCCACGGAGTGGTCTGAAAGTTAATACTTCGGAGATACGAAGACATAGATATATTAGAAGTCGAGATTATTTTAAAAGTCGAGATGGTAAAACAGACAAGACACCCAATACACAAAAAGAAACTACTGAAGAAAATATAGTTGATCAAAATGAAGCTAACAATAGTAACAATACACCTAATGAAAATGAAGCTAGTCACACACCAGATCAAAATGAAGTTAGCCATACAGATAATCAAAATGAAACTAACAATACACTTAATCAAAATGACACAAACCATACAACCAATCTAAATGAAGCGACAAAGCCCCAGCTGGATGATACAAAAATAGCTTAGATGTGTAAAAAGGAGCTAATAAAATACGAGTATTACACTAGAACAAAAGGTGTTATTCTTGAAGGCAGACCTTAAAGTCAACCAGTAAAGAAATTATTAAAAGGTATTTAAAATATTAAAATAAAACCAAAATAATGAAAGAGAACACCAAAAATGGTGACACTGTAATTTTATTCTTTCTGTAAATAAAGTCTAAATCAGTGGCTGCAAAAATATTTACAAATAAGAAATAATATAGGTAATTAAGAAAATACAAAGTAAATGAAGGAAGAAAAATAACACTTTCTATGTAGTTAGCTTTGCTATACTTATTTGCAAAGAAAGTAACAATCAAATCTTCATTTCAATTTCTGCAATACTTACTTGTAATAGAAAGTAAAAATCAAATATCAATTTCAATTTCCAACCTTTTTCAAAGGTTGATTTCAAAGTTCAAACATACATTACTTATAATAATTTTAATCCCTCATAATATAAAATATTAAAAAAAAGAAAAAAAAAAAAAAAAAAAAGAGTGTGAGCGAAATCTCTGTCTCCTTTCGGGAACGCATTTTGCCCATCTCGATATAATGCTCCTAAGATTCTTTAGTCTATTGTTACTTATAACGTTTCTAAGAATAGGTGCTGTTAAAGGCTAGTTCGTGACAGAATTTAACACGCTACAGTGTAGTCCGTAGTAGAAAGGTCTGGTTCTATCCTCACAATGAGGATAGCCGTCGTCCTCATCCGTGCACTCCTTTTAATATACCATCAGCTACTCCCAAGACCATATGACGCATCCGCAGTATTTTATTAATTACACATTTCCGAAGTTCCTAAAAGAAAAAAGAATCCCAAAAAGAGGTAATGAGGATACCCTAAAATGTAATAACATTCAGCTTAATACAACTAAAACGTTTGTGACTAACAATTCCGACTGCGTAAAAAGTAACAAAAATACCAGAGTTAATACCAACCATGAAGAAAAAAATTCTAGCTTAATCCGTCTAAGTTTGGTACTATCAATTCCGCTGCGTAATGTAACAAAATTACAGTATTAATGTCCATGTTCTAAATTCATATAATCCGCGTCTCAGTTGTTAAATTACTTACACACGTACTGTGTCGTTAATTATTTGTTGTGTTTCTGATTAAATATAAACATCATAGAAAATTCAAACAATTTTTTTTTTTTTTTCTTTTTTACGCAGTAATTGTTAATAATTTCCCCCGTGCCAACCAGGTCACCATTGCGCGAACGCAAGGTACGTCTTCCAGGGCCAAGCTTAGGGTAGGGTAGTGTTTTTAACCATGAGCAAAAAGCTAACGTTTATAAGTTCTGCCTAATGAAAGACCATAATAAACACAACTGGGTCGATGGATTCGCCTTCATTAACACAGAGAAGAACGGGTAGACTACTCTCCGTATGATGCCCTCCCGTACGATGCTGTGTCCCGGTATTTCGCAGATTACCATCGTCAATCAGGTAACGTGCTTTATTTTTGCCGCCACCTGTGTGTAG
>NW_007378808.1:12978-48870 GCF_000475195.1 Diaphorina citri
AGTGAACCAAGATTGCGCGCGGAACATTCGGATCCAGCGGCAAGCTAGGCGGCCTACCTAAAATGGACTTGTATTACGGGTAGGGCCTTGCCGTTCGAAGGGATAGATGCAGAAGGAAGAGAGAGCTAAAAACCCTGTGTTATGTAGTCTAATTTTCAAGAGAGACGCTTGGACTTTTTTTTTTTAGAGTGCAAAGGGCTTTCTTGGTTTTAATTTTATGTGGAAAGTTATGTTAATTTGACCTTATTTATGTTATTTTAACAGGTGTGTATCGCTGGGGTAGACAGGCTAGGCTTTTCCACTTTCCACTGTATGATGTATAATACCTCCGTCACTGCCAAGTCAGCCGCCCCAAAGCTTTGTTGATACAACTAAGGTGTATAGGATATAAGTAGTACTTACGTGATAAGTGGAGGGAGTAAACGGGGGAGGCATCCTTTCTTGATGACGACTGCTCCTTACCTCCATTTGTCGGTCTCGGTTAAACTCTGTACGTTCTTGTCTTGAGGGCGAAGAGAGTGTGACTCTCGTTTCCTGCTAGGTTGAAGATTTGACTACTGGCTTGCTTAGTTCAGGCTTGGTTAACGTGTTCAACCGCGCTCTCCTCGTTTCTGGTGTGATGCTCTTGTCCATTTCTGTACGGATACCCGTTACCGTTACGATACTGGTGCTGGACATAGATCGTATCGTCATATGAATTGAAATCTTGCATTCATTTCATGGTCCATCGTCAAATTAGCGATCGCTATATCTAATTTTTTAAACTATAAGACTCACATTGTTTCTATTGCGTTTGTTCTTTTACTAAGACGGTTTTAAAGCTACCAACAAAAAATCCGGGCTTTGTGAAAACTCCAGGATATCGGATTTTAGTGTTCGAAGTTCGGTAACAGGACCCCACCCGGTAAAACCACCGGAAATCGTTGGTGTTACAATTCTAAAGTTTTCATGTCCTCGTTATGGGGGTGTTTTTAGTATTAAATATCTGTTCTTTCAGAGACTACAAGTCTGGGGTAAAAGGAAAAAAAAAATAAAAAAAAAAGAAAAAAAATGGCGATTTCATTTGCGATTGTTAAGTGTAAGAATAAAGTCCCATGTTTCGAGAGAGTGACGTTTAGCTTCGATACGTGTTGCGGTAAGCTTTCGTTTCTTTTCCTTTCAAGGACGTTTGCATGACTGATTCCGTCTCTTTCTAATGTAAATCTGTTAGTCGGTACCTAAACTTGTTCTTCTTTCGGTTAGCTTGGAGGGTCAGGTAGGACGGCTGAATTTTTGGTAGGTGAACATTCACATACCTTAGTGATCGAGTTTAATAATACACATTTCGTCCCATCGGGAAAAGTTTTTGATAAACCCATAAAGTGGTGTGAGAGACTAGTATCCATATACTTACCGATCTCCGTTAGCCCTTGGTAGTTTTTTTCGCAAAACTCTTCTTACTAGTTCTAATTCTGATAACATAAGTTGTCTAATTGTAGTCTTTTATTGGTTAGTAAACAAAAACGAGAGGTGAAAGTTATGTGTGATTTACTTCAGCGTTGCGCTGAACAGGCGAGACGGAAAAATGGGTAGTATAGAGAAGAAGAAGAAGAAGGAAGAAGAGAAGAAGAAAAAAGATTGACTGGTAGCACGTTGACATGTCAGCTATCATGTCAGTAGGCATAGAAGGAAATGTGTGAAGGGAAGGTCTTTTATGCAAATAAACACGGTGTGTCATGTCATGCTTTCCCGGAAGGAGCTACCAGTTTCCAAAGCATCGCTTGCGGAAAACTAAAATAAAAAAATAAAAAAAAAAAAAGAACAAAAAAATTCAAATTAAGTGATACTTCACTCAAGTCTGCAGCTTTCTATTTAACAATATGTTAGGTGAGCTTGGGCAACGAATAAGAACATAACCGTTCTCTTCTGTGGTCGCGTTTACTTCCTCCGCGTTGTCCGACAACGGCCTCTTTGGTCAAGGGGAGTGTCGATGTTTGCTTCGCGGACGCCTCCTTACGTCGTGACTCGCGTTTGGCCCTCGCGTACTTTTCTAACTTTGTCCGCCGTGGATAACCCTATGCCCACGATGAAATAGGACTGAATGGTAAAAGGGGAAGAATGTAGAAAAAAAAGCAAGGAAAAGCAGGGGCCGGTATCCTTGGCATGGTGAGAAGTTTTAATTTTATAGAAATACACTTAGCTATATGTTGATGTCACCTAACCCTCAAAATTTGGGGTTAGGAAGGTTGTGGCACTCTATCCTTGTGTTGTTGGCCTTTCATTTGATATAAAAGATAAATGAAAAATATACGTGGTTCCTCTAAGGCGAAACCTGCAGGTGTGACACGACGCTGTCTGTGAACAATAATAAGTTAGGTATCGCTTATAAGACTTTCTCCCGGAGACTCGCTTTATAACCCGAAAAGAATACGCTTTTTAGGGTTCTAATTTCTATTTCTCAGAAACAATTCCCTTACAAAATCATGTAACCAAAGACACGCATTTTTGTGGTACTTATACGAAACTGGTTTCTTTATTTTTAAGGTTTTCCTTATAGCTGAAACCACAACCGAACATTTTATAGTATAGAATGACACCTTAGTTTTTTATCAGTTATTACTTTACATGCCAATTCATCAAAAATAAGTACAAGATTAAGGTAGAGTAAAAGGATCCACTAACGGAGCTTCCTTCTAAGTCTTATGTTCTTTGGGAGTGACGGGCAGCTACGTTCCAGTGTGTGTGGTTTGCGGAGGGTGGTTTACGGAGTACCACAAGACGAACTGATCAGAGCGTGGCGATGTTTGGGCCGTCGCCTTTACGGCTTTACGTTGCAGGCGGAAGTCTCGGTTGCTGATGTAGGCGAATAAACCCGAGCATTTTACCTTAGCAACACACGAGGTCCGGGCCGGGCTAATTAAAAGCCGTTTCTTAGCACTTAAAAGCAGGCTTTAAGTGCTTGGAACGGCTTTACGTGCTGAATGCTTGAGGATTTAGCCCTGGCCGGCTGTGTTGGTTTAACGAGGCTGTTGTCGCTTTCTTCTTTTACCCACCTGTTTATGTGTGGCCACTTGTTTCTGCAGCTGATGGGTTTGATCTTCCAGCTGCTTGATTTTCCTCATTGCCTCCTCATCAGCCAGCTTCTTTCTCTCATCTCTCTTGCTGTCCTGTAATTCAGAACAAAAGATACAAGAACGTTCAGTTAAGGTAGCCTCCGTGGCCGAGTGGGTATCACACTTGCACTCCGGAGGGTTCGATTCCCGGCGGGGTCGAATTTTTTTCGGCTCTGTACTTGCGAGTTCGGGGTGCACTCAGCCTCGTGAAGACAGGTGAGTAGCTACTTTAATCGAGTAGCGACCAGTGGCGGCATTACCAGAGTAAATTGATGATACGAGTAGATGAAAATAGTAAAGGAGGCACTTAGTAATGCTGTGATACTCACAAAAGTTATGAAGAAGCTCTCTGCTTTACCACTAACACTCGTATTTATGAACAAGAATGATCGTTCTTAGATCAATCTCAAGTCGAAATTGACCAATCAAATGCCTTGAGACTATGCTTAGCACGAACTTAAGAGCCAGCATTTTGTTCATAAATATGGGTGTAAGATTCATGATTTGATTTAATTTGAGGTTTAGTTCTTCTTTTTCTAGTGCCCATCTGTTAAAGAATGTTGGAAATCATGACTTTCGCTGCTGCTTTGAAGAGTTCTGTTGTTGAGGTGTCGAACCAGGTTCTTAGATTTTTCAGCCAGGATATTCGTCTTTTTCCAACACTCTTTTTATATTTCCCTGTAGGATACATTTGAGGAGTCCACAGGAGAGGTTCAGTTACACCATAAAATAAAAACTTCCAAGTGGGAACGGTTCTTAACGGGAAATAATGTATCCATACCTGAACTTTCTTCAGCTGTAGTTTCAGCTCTTCCACTTCGGCTCTTAGTTTCTTCTCGGCTGCCATCAGCTGAACTTTGTCCCTCTGATCCTTGTTCAAACTCTTGTACATGTCTAGAAGTAACTTGAGTTCCTTCATATCGTTCAAGGCTTTTCTAGAATAATAATAACATTTATACCAATAATAATAACAACAATAATAAGATAAAATTTATGGTAATTATTCAGAAACCACGACAATGAAAAAGAAAGCACCTTTTTGTGTTTAACCTAACCCTATAACATTGGTCACTGCTCAAATAGTGAAAGCTCTTTTTTGCGTTTAACCTAACCCTAGAAACAACACTGGTCACTGCTCATTTGTGACAACTCCTTTTATTTGTAGTAAACAATTGGACATAGAAAAAAAACAACTAATGTAGCCACTTCTTTTGTTACAGCCCGCCTAGTTAGCTAGGAGGGTAGCGCGTCTGCCTTGTAAGCGCTAGGTCGCGGGTTCGTTTCCCGTCCGGGCAATTTTTTTCCTACACAGGTAGGATTCGTACTTTCGTAGTTCGTTCTCGGAACGGCTGGTTTTCTCCTATCCTGTCTTACAGTGTTCTCTTCGCTTTCGGGACTATAAGACCTTAGTTGACCAAGCACCTAAATGAGAAGCATTGAGATTTCTCGAACATCTGACCATACGAGATGCTACAACTCAGACCATACGAGTTAAATGTAGCACTTGTTTCTTTGGTACAAAAAAAAAGCGATGAAACACTCCCATGTTTGGAATTAAAACACACGTACAATTCTTTTCGTTAGTTCAAAAAGCGATGAAGGATTTTTACTTTCCTTATCATAGGATGTAATGTAATCGGAAGGAAGGAAAGTAATGTAATCGGGTCAAATTTTCGATGGTCAGTTTTTAGTCCGTCCTTCCTTTATTATTACTAATAATAAAAGGTATTTCTTGATTTGATTTTTTTATTTTACTTTCATGTAATGATTTAAAATCAAGACTACCTAGAGCCCGTTCTCCCTTTATTCCCAATATAAGGTTTAAGTCACTCATCCATTTATTGGCCTTGCTCGGCGTAGCTTAACATAGGTAACGCTAAAACCGGTCTTAAATGATCGGCTGAAGTGTTATCTAAAACTTTCTCGCTTTGAGTTCATAGGTCGTCGCGACAAATTTCAAGATCAGAGCTTATTTGTGTGAGAAAATGTGAAAAAAATCCCGCAAAAAACAGTTTTTTTTTTTTTGGCTTTATGGTTTTCTGGACAAAATTTGCACCACCACTTTCGTGTTCCTGGTAAAAAGAGCTTTAATTTGATATATAGGTCGACCAGGTTTGGATAAGTCCTTCTATGCCTATGGGCACAGACAGACAGACGACACCGAATCGAATACAATAGTCCGTCCCTTATACCTTTTTAGTCCGTCCTTCCTTTATTATTACAATAGTAATAAAAAGGTATAAGGGACGTATTGTATTCGCTTCGGTGTCGTCTGAGAAAGTTTTAGATAACCCTTCAGTCGATCATTTAAGACCGGTTTTAGCGTTATCTATGTTAAGCTACGCCGAGCAAGGCCAATAAATGGATGGGTGACTTGAACCTTATATTGGGAATAAAGGGAGAACGGGCTCTAGTCTTGATTTTAAATCATTACATGAAAGTAAAATCAAAAAATCAAATCAAGAATAATAATAAACTGAATATTAAACAAATTAGGCAGGTACATAGGTACTGATTTTCTGTAATCACTACGGGCTAAAAAATTCCCGGAGGGACGGACCCTGCTTGTTAGTGTCAAAACACGTTTTGAGGTCCCTAGAGCCTAAATCCAAAGTTTCAGCCATTGGTCCGTGTGTGTGTCTGTAAACAAAATATCTGAGAACGGTAAGAGCTAGAGACTTGAAATTTGGTATGTAGCTGTCAAATGTGACAAGGATGCGACACGAAACTTTTGGTTAAGACCGGTTGGCGGCATATTACAGCTTTTTGGCGGTTTTCGGTGTAATTTAACAATATCTCGGGAACGGTATAAGCTAGAGACTTGAAATTTGGTATGTAGGTCAAATGTGACAAGGATGCGACACGAAAATTTTGGTTAGGACCGGTGCAACGCTTGGCTGCATTTTACCGCTTTTTGGCGGTTTTCGCTGTAATATCCCGGGAACGGTATGAGCTAGAGACTTTTGGACAGATAAGCATCATTCAATAGGATAAGGAAAGTCGTGTGATGTTCACACCAGATTTTTTTACTGATGGTAGTACGTATAGCAGGCAGATACTCACTTGAGTTGACTCTTGAGGTCTCTCACTTGATCTGACTCGATCATCTTCATATCTCTGCCGGTACCAGGCATCATTTTGTGATGAGGAGACATCGGTATGAGAGACGAAGGACCACCTGGAATAAAAAAATAATGAAAAAATTGTGTTAATCATAAATGATTGTCACAAAAGTTGTCCATAGCTTAAAATACTACGCTTATTAATCTTCACTTGGACTCAAACCATCAACTTCACTTGGACTTCACTTGGACTCAAACCATCAACCTCCAGATTCAGAGTACGCCATGCTAAACCACCACCAATAAAAAAATTGAAGTTAAAAAAAATTGGGACCACCTGAAACTAACACTTACAAAATTAGAATTTGTACAGATGTATTGTAACATTTGTATATCAATTCAAAAGCTCAAAAAAGTTCGCGTTTCTCAGGAATTTATTTTTCGGCCCAGCTTAGGTACTCAAACTTTGCAAAGAGGTTCTTTATAGAATGTAGATCAAAAGTCGCCTGGGGCCGAACTTCGAGAAATGTACGGTTTGGCCGTTATTCAAGGCAAAAGTTTTGAAAAAGCTTGAAAAAAGTTAGCTCTTCTCAGGACTATACTTTTCTACCAAAGTCACTCAAACATGGCAGATAGGTTCTTTATAGAATGTAGATCAAATGTCTCTTAGGGCCAAACTTCGAGAAATGTACGGTTTGGCCGTTATTCAAGGCAAAAGTTTTGAAAAAGCTTCAAAAACAGTTCGCTTTTCACAGGATTATACTTTTTTACCCAAGTCACTCAACTTGACAGAGAGGTTCTTTATAGATTGTAGATCAAAAGTCTCCTAAAGCCACTTTTCGAGAAATGTACAGTTCGGCTGTTATTAAAGGCAAAAGTTTTGAAAAAGCTCAAAAAAGTTCGCGTTTCTCAGGAATTTAGTTTTCGGTCCAACATGCTCAAACTTTGCAGAGAGGTTCTTCATAGAATGTAGATCAAAAGTTTCCTTGGGCCAAACTTCGAGAAATGTACGCTTTGGCCACTGGCAATCTTTTCAAATCCATTGTTAGGCTAAAGGAAAAAAAAATCAGGATGATTAGATAACACCAGATGTCCCAAAATAGAATCCGGAGTACAAAGGAAGTGAAAACAAAAAAAAAAATAATGTCTCCTGCCGCAAACATATAAAAATAATTTTATCCCCAGAATAGGTACACATATGTTTCGTGTTAGAAGGAATTCAAGTAGCACGTGCATTCCCTACCTACTCCAAGCATTGTTTAGTTTTAGTACCTTTAAAATAAATTTTATTTTTTAAAACACATTTTACTTTCCTTTTCCTATAGGAAGGAAAGTGCTGTATTTATTTAGTGCCTACAAGTGTATTTAAATAACGATTTATCGAACACATCATTGAGAGCTTACAAGTGTATTCAAATGTGAACGACCAATTGGAGGGAAGAAAATAGAGTTTTATAAAAAGTTCATACTTTCAGAGTTAGAAGGAATTCAAGTAGCACGTGCATTCCCTACCTACTCCAAGCATTGTTTAGTTTTAGTACCTTTAAAATAAATTTTATTTTTAAAACACACTTTACTTTCCTTTTCCTATAGGAAGGAAAGTGCTGTGTTTATTTAGTGCCTACAAGTGTATTTAAATAACGATTTATCGAACACATTATTGAGAGCTTACAAGTGTATTCAAATGTGAACGACCAATTGGAGGGAAGAAAATAGAGTTTTATAAAAAGTTCATACTTTCAGAGTTCTAGTCGTAAGAAAGTTCATTTTATAGACCTACCTAATATTTTTTTATTTATTTATATTTATTAGGGTAACCTATTAATTAATAATTTACCTACTTGCTTAGATATTTATTTATTTATTGATTTTTTCATTTATTTATTGCTAGCAAAATTATTTACGGATATTTGTTGGGAAGACAAAATATTGTTTGTTGGTGAAAAAAGTTTCTTTTCATTTATTTATTGCTAGCAAAATTATTTACGGATATTTGTTGGGAAGACAAAATATTGTTTGTTGGTGAAAAAAGTTTCTTTCTTGATTTTATTCATTTTTCTCGGGTTTCTTTCTTTCATTAGGAGCACAAAGTGTTTTGTTATTTTTTCTTGATTTGAAATAATCTTGCCGTGTCTGTTTGAAGTATCCCAGTGTTTCCGTTTTTCGTTATTTGACCATTTTAAAGAACATAAAAAAACAGGTACAGAAGAACTATAATAAAGCTCTTTTCATAGCTCAACAAGTACACATAAGTACACTAGGAGGTTTAAAATCGCTTTCCAACCTACGCCCAACGACCGATTTAAAGTTCGACTTTAAATAACCAAATAAGATAGTTTGGCAAGAATGGGGGGCCACCCCATCGTGTCAGTTGGCAACGGTGTAAGTTTGTGCGGCGTGTGTCATCTGTGTACGTGTCTTAACATGACGTTCCTCCGAACTGCCGCCGGCAAACTTAAATTGGCCGAAATAGTAAGTTTTTTTCTCTCTCTTAAGCCAGCCGCTCACTATCAGGTAGACCTGACAGGTACACCTGATTAGGTCCGCCTGTCAGGTCTACCTGAGAGTGTGTGTGCTCATCAACTTTAATCGAGTAGCGACCAGTGGCGGCATTACCAGAGTAAATTGATGATACGAGTAGATGAAAATAGTAAAGGAGGCACTTAGTAATGCTGTGATACTCACAAAAGTTATGAAGAAGCTCTCTGCTTTACCACTAACACTCGTATTTATGAACAAGAATGATCGTTCTTAGATCAATCTCAAGTCGAAATTGACCAATCAAATGCCTTGAGACTATGCTTAGCACGAACTTAAGAGCCAGCATTTTGTTCATAAATATGGGTGTGACCTTTTCAGCTGTACCTGTCAGGTCTGCATGAGAGTGTGTGCGCTCATTAGGCATCAGGTAGATCTGAGAGGCGGACCTGTCAGGTCTACCTGATAGTGAGTGGCTGACCTTGCAATGGCCAAGGCAGGACCGTATTCAGGAGGAGGGCCCTGTCAGGCTAAACGTATTGACCTATAATTTGGAGCATTCACCAACCCCTCTATAGGCAGTCTTACAGGGTAGCCCAACCCCTCTATAAGCAGTCTTACAGGGTAGCCCAACCCCTCTATAAGCAGTCTTACAGGGTAGCCCAACCCCTCTATAAGCAGTCTTACAGGGTAGCCCTCCAAGGGAACTAGGCTTGCGTTTGGGTGATTTTTCCAGTGAATTTAGTTACTCTATGTGCATTTCACTTGTGTTCCCAATAATACATATTACTTATGTCTTTTTTTTAAAGAGGTTTGAGGTTTGACAGAGGGAACTGTAACTGCTATGGTCTTATCGTCCCGAAATCGAAGAGAGAAGGAAGACAGGATAGGAGACCAGCCGTTCCGAGAACGAACATTATCCCATCAGGATAAAATCCGCCCCGGGCGGGAATCGAACCCGCGTCTAGCGCGAGCCGTTCCGAGAACGAACATTATCCCATGAGGATAAAATCCGCCCCGGGCGGGAATCGAACTCGCGGCCTAGCGCTTACAGGATAAAATCCGCCCCGGGCGGGAATCGAACCCGCGGCCTAGCGCTTATAACCCGTTCCGAGAACGAACATTATCCCATCAGGATAAAATCCGCCCCGGGCGGGAATCGAACCCGCGGCCTAGGTGTTCCGAGAACGAACATTATCCCATCAGGATAAAATCCGCCCCGGGCGGGAATCGAACCCGCGGCCTAGCGCTTCCATCGAGAACGAACATTATCCCATCAGGATAAAATCCGCCCCGGGCGGGAATCGAACCCGCGGCCTAGCGCTTACAAGGTAGAAGTCTTATCGTCCCGAAATCGAAGAGAGAAGGAAGACAGGATAGGAGGAAAGCCAGCCGTTCCGAGAACGAACATTATCCCCGCCCCGGGCGGGAATCGAACCCGCGGCCTAGCGCTTACAAGGCAGACGCACTACCAACTAAGCTAACTAGGCTGGACCCCAGGCGGGAATCGAACCCGCGGCCTAGCGCTTACAAGGCAGACGCACTACCAACTAAGCTAACTAGGCTGGCCAAGACATTGTTTAGACTGATTTTGGAATGAATGTCTTGCTGAAATCAGCTGTTCCATCGAGGTCAAAAATTTGAGATTCCAAAGAGATACAAAAAGCCGCGTTTACAGAAAACTCGATGGTAGGCTTCACTTTTTTTTAACCGTTGTCCAGTGAATTTTTATATCCGTGTGTCGGTATTTCAAAAATCGGACCCACACCCCACACGTGTCATGTAACCTGAGGTTGTGGTTATATAGTATGTACCGGGTTGAGGTGAGACAGGATATTTGTTTCTACAGTTTGGCATGGGATGGGAGTGGTAACAGGTAACTTAAAAACAAGGCAAGTTTACCAACCTTGTCTATCTCAACGCGGTACATAACCACAACCTCAAGTAACGCTGCGCTTGATGGTTGGTATCCGAATGGGTGATCATCTATCTTTATATCTATTCGGTAATCGCTTTGTCTTGCCTCTTGCCCTGGCTGGATAAACTCTAAAGAGATAAGGTTCGTTCTCGGAACTGTTAGCTTTCTCCTGTCCAATCTTCGTCCTCTCTTCGCCTTCAGGACAAAAACTTAGCAGTTACAGATTCTTCTATGCCTCTATCAAACATCTTTCGAAAAAAAAAAAAAAAAAAAAAAACACACACATCTATCATTTTCTTACAAAAGTCAAGTCAACTTTCCATATAATTACACAAACTTCAAAATCAGATAATTTAAAATGTAAAAAAAATAAAATACATCAAAAGGAATAACTTCAAAACCTGATTTAACCAACTTAGGTCCAGGTACATAGGTTCATGTTGACATTAACTCGAAATTTGAAACTTCATGTCAACATGTACCTGTGGACCTGATACTTAACAAATCCTAACCATAACTGGGAGAAGAATCACAAAATACAAATATTGGTAAGAGAGTGAAAAGAAACTTACGTCTTTACACAGAAATTACCAGTTGCTTAATACTATTGGGCCAATATCATAAAACAGCTGTTTTATTTGGCCAGTTGTAAGCTGACCATGGTTTCAATGAGCTCAATTATTATTATTAACAGTTTTACTATAGCATGCACATGTAACTTTTTATTTATATTACGGTGTAATAATTATAGTCTTTTATGGAGCTGATTCATTTGTTCATTTAAATATTTTAAATGTTTCTATATGATTTTGATGGGTTTGATCCAGGCACGAGAGGGGTGTCCGGAGATGTTGTTGACGAGGTCTCTTGCAGTGGAGTCTTGGGGCTGGATACCGTCTGATGTTGGAACTCCGGGATGTTGGTGTGACAAAAGTCAAAGGTGGGTAGTGAGGGCGGGGGGGAGTTGAAAGAGTATGAGTTAAATTAGTGAATAGATATTGATATCTTTCAGAAATAGGATAATATTGGAGATGGAAGTATTATTATCGCCTAGGGCTTCAGAGAGGGTGTTTTGGATATTAAATTTGGTTCTGGATCTATGTAAGGCAGGGCAGTGGATTATTGTGTGTTTGATGGATAGGGAATCAGTATTACAGAAGGAACAGTAAGGGATGTTGACTCTATCCATTAAATATCAAAGCTGAGTCCTGTCAAATGATTGCTATGCTGGACTATATAGCCAAATTGCAATTAGTACTAAACAAAAGTGGATGCAGCACACGAGGGATCAAGAAGAGACTGCCCTAACATAATGCTAGTCAAATTGAAAAAACCTATGGGCAAAGTTAATTTGATACAACTTCGTTGTGATTGGCTAAAAACGTACTGCTCGGAAGCTATTTCCTTTGAGAGGCGGAGGAGATCTTTATTTGGTAAACCTTGATTCTAACAGGCTGAGAGCAAACTGCTCAAAAGCTTTGTTTGCTGATAGGCGGAGTTGATGGGCGGAGAGCCATTTGGTCCATCTTGATTCTAATTGGCTGAGATCAAATTGCTTAAAAGCTTTTTTCTGTGATGGGCGGAGCTTTGATTTAATTCAAATGTGATTTGCTGAAATCAAATTCTTTTCTTTGATGGGCGGAGCTTTGGTGGCTGAAGTCAAATTATTTTCTGTGATCTAATTGGTCCAGCTCAATTCTAATTGGCCAAGAGGAATATCTGACTCACAGCTCGTCTCTGATTGGTTGAGAGGGGAGACTGAAGTCAGAGTTCAGTTGACGTTCTTCAGCTCCACATCAAATACCAGGGTACTGTTTGGTGGGATGGCGGGGGGAGAGCCCTTGTTACCGTCTTCCTCATCTGGAAAGAGAGGATAGGTAATAAAAGTTTTTAATTTTCATTATCATTCTTTTTTTTTCATGTAAAACAAGGAAGAAATTTGATAAAACTGTAAGAAGAAATTTGATAGACGGAACTTCAAGCGTGCCGGGAGGGGCGTAAACGTCAAGAGTTTGAAGTGCCGCCCGGTAGAGGGTACCTTATCTGCTACAAGGTCTTATCGTCCCGAAATCGAAGACAGAAGGTGGACAGGATAGAGTTTGAAGTGCCGCCCGGTAGAGGGTACCTTATCTGCTACAAGGTCTTATCGTCCCGAAATCGAAGACAGAAGGTGGACAGGATAGGAAAAAGCCAGCCATTCAGAGAACAAACATCTGTTCAGGATAAAATCTGCCCCGGGCGGGAATCGAATCCGCGGCCTAGCGCTTACAAGGTAGACGCGCTACCAAGCAAGCTACATAGGCTGGCAATAATAGTTCTTATTTTTTGTCATAATTTTATACTACATAATGGAGCAGTTGCAAATGGGTAAAAATTATATTATAAATAAGGGTCGATTCCTATGTAAAAAGTTGGGAAAAATCCAAATCTGAGGTCAAAACTCCGAAAAAAATAACTGTAAAAGGTAGAAAATTCAATTTTCATTTTCCATTCTAATGAAAGAGTTCAAATATGTGTGACGTCAGACTTTACGCAGTTGTTTTTTTCGTCCGTTATGAAGAACGGCGGAAATGAAATTTGACGTCAGAGGATGATCTTTTAGAAAAAATTTCGATCATGAAAAATATGCACACAAAAAAAATTATGCACAGTTTTTGTAAACAAAAAATTCCAAATTTTCCAAAAGCTCTGGAATTTTTCTACTCTTCCCTCTTCTTGGAGAAACTCTTTTGAATTTGTTTTTTGGTGCTAGTAGAATAGTTTAAACTCTTCTGAGCCCTAATTTTCTCTCAAAAATCATGTCGAAAAGAGGTGCAGAAGGGGAGGACGCTTCCGGCAGCGGACAGCCGCCTTTGAAAAAGGTCCAATTCGAGCCAATAAGGATTGGCCCCATTTCAACCCTCGAAGAAATGGACATCAAAGTTCTCCAGTTTCAAAACAAGAAGCTCGCTCAACGCCTTGAGCAGAAGAATCGCGCCGAGGCAGAATTGAGGTCGAGAATTGAGCAGCTGGAGAAACGGCAGACCCAGGATGATGCAGTGCTCAATGTTGTTGTGAATGAATCAGTCTATTTTCCTAATTTGATAGGTATGTGAATTTTTTTTTATAACATGAGTAATTGAAAATGATTGTGAAGTGAAATTTCCAAACAATGACAATGTAATTGATGCATATAAATTCCGATTATGTTACGATAAAGAAAAAAAAAGTGTTAACATGACACGACTTTCCTTATCCTATTAAACGATTCTTCTTAGGTGTTTTTGAGTATGGTCAAAAACGAGTCAAAAGTGCCAAAATTCAGTCAATATATTCATTCAGTCGCTGTGACTTCAATGTTAATGAAAAGTACGTCATAGAGATCTATTTTCAAAAATTTCATACCTCGGCTGGGATTGAACCCACGCCCTCCTGTTTACCAGGCGAGTGCCTTGACCACTACACCACCGAGGTAGGTTAGTTTTATCCCCTTCTTTTTTCAAGAGGTTGGATAAAGGGAACTGCAACTGCCAAGGTCTTGTCTTGAATGTGAGGAGATACCGGATAGGAGAAAGAACCCCATAGATAGCTGTATTTTATTATGGACATAGAGGCAGCTAAAGTTATTCAAACTGTAAAATCAGTATCAGTACTCACCATCTTCGTCTTCTTCATCATCATCATCTTCATCACTGTCGTCGTCATCATCATCAAATGTTAAGTCTGATACATCCATGCTTTCATCTCCCTCATCATCATCCGAGTCTGAATCATCTGTAAGAAAACAATCATCTTCTTGTAACAATATTTTCAGCTAAATCCCTTTAGGGGTGAGCTATTAATTTCTAACAAAAATCTCAATTTTGGGTTGGGGTTGTTTTTATGGGTCTTTTGGGTCACTGGGAAGTTATTTGCTGTACTTGAAACTTTTTTTTTTTTTAATCATAAATTCTCTCGATCAGTGACCAAGATTTTCTGGTAATTTTTAAATGATTCAGAGAATTCAAAATTTTTCCCTAATTTGAATTTTCCCACCAAAAGAGCAGAAATTAATGTTCTGCTGTTGTATTCTTCCTGTAGTGCACTATTTGTTTTGGATGTTGGCAACTAGCCTGGCTGTTGTATTGATGGATGAAGAAACTAAGCTGTTGTATTAGAATCCAAAAAAAAAGTCCCTTGTGTATTGAAACCAGTCATTTACCTTCTGTGGTGGATGCATTGAACTTGGCCTTGTTTTTCTTATTCATCTGTTTCTTCAGTGCTTTAAATGTTGGCAACTAGCCTGGCTGTTGTATTGATGGATGAAGAAACTAAGCTGTTGTATTAGAATAAAAAAAAGTCCCTTATGTATTGAAACCAGTCATTTACCTTCTGTGGTGGATGCATTGAACTTGGCCTTGTTTTTCTTATTCATCTGTTTCTTCAGTGCTTTGAGTGCCTCTGTAATAAAGAAAAAAAAAATGTACCAATTAGTAGGTATAAAGTAATAAGCCAGTGGTGATAATAGCATATTGAAAGCACCATTCCCCAAAGATCACTGAAAGTGCCTCTGTAACAAAGAAAAAAAATGTACCAATTAGTAGGTATAAAGTAATAAGCCAGTGGTGATAATAGCATATTGAAAGCACCATTCCCCAAAGATCACTGAAGTTAAGCAACACTGAGCGTGTTTAGTATCCAGATGGGTGACTATCTGCACATTTGTGTGGTGCTGGCTTTTCCCAGCACTAGTTAGGCTGAGTGAGAAAAGTAAATGAAAAATATGAATTAGAACAAATGCCATTTCACCTCTTTACAAAAAATATGACCCACATTGTTCAACCTGAAGTTAACTTACTTGCAGTAGTAGAGGGGTCAGTTTCTTCATCTTCATCATCAAGGTCATCATCTTCTTCATCTTCGAGATCTGAATCATCATCCTCATCCATGCCATCTTGCTCATAAATAAAATACCCTGGAGGTGGAAAAAAGTTATAATTATGCATTACATATTTTAATAACAATAGAAATGTTGCATTTGCATAAAAATAATAAAAAAAAAAGGTCAATACCTATGTAAAAAAATCCAAATCTGAGGTATATAATAATAACTTTAAAGGTCAAAAATTCAATTTACATTTGCTGTTCTAATGAAAAAGTTCAGCATTTTATGTCATCACAAAATTAGACATGTACAGGAATGCATGCACACAAACGTACTTTACAAGTGTTGCCTGCAAGGGAACTGAGCTTGGGACAGTTGATGTGATGTCTTGTCTTTCCAAATGGGAGTGTCAGTACATGAAATTTACCAGGTCTGTCAGAAATAACAGTAATTTTCACTTATTTGACATCACAAAATTAGACATGTACAGGAATGCATGCACACAAACATACTTCACAAGTGTTGCCTGCAAGGAAACTGAGCTTGGGACGGTTGATGTGATGTCTTGTCTTTCCAAATGGGAGTGTCAGTACATGAAATTTACCAGGTCTGTCAGAAATAACAGTAATTTTCACTTATCCTTGTTACCGTATCTGTGGAAGGAGGGAAAGAAGAAAAAAACATGGATTAGAGAAAAGCCTCGGTTAGCCCAGTGGTAACGCGCTTACATGCTAAGCAGAAGGTCAGGGGTTCGAATCGCACAGATATACTCCTATCACGTCACGAGACGTGAGGGCAGTGTGGCTATCATGAACGGAATTATTTACAATATTCTGGGAAAAACTTTGAGCTACATCTTTCTGACCTCCCATGAGCTCATGTGACGTGATAGTAGTGTGTTTTTCTACCTTAAGGGGAATAGTGGGGAGTCTGTACAGCCAATTACACATTATAAAACACATTAAAATATTATCTTACTTTTTTGATCAACAAAACAAAATAAATATATATTATTATTCCTCTACTTACGCCATATGTGCGGGGATCGTGATCCTTCGCTTGCCGCCCACTTTCATCCCGTTCAGACCCACATCCCAGCCCTTGATAACTTCACCCTTGCCGAGCCGGAACTTGAACCCAGGACCTTGCGTGGAGGAGTCGAACTGCTGGTTGTTCGATTTCACTTATTCCATAACAAATTTAATGATGTTTCTCCCATTTGTTTCTGGAATTTAGGGATAAATTGTACTATCAGGTAACAATGTGAAATGGAACAAACACCAAAACAAATAAAGTTTCCAGAATAGAAGTATTGATATTTGCCAACTTGGGAAAACACAAAATACCATAGCTAGTACAATGTGTGGCAAAATATGGCAGTAAATAAATGATAGGAGAATATCATTGGGAGGAGGTTTCAATGACAGCTAGGTTAAAAATAACCACCTATATAAAAATATCAATTAAATAGCATTACCTGAAAGATGCACTGTTGCTTTGCCTTTTACTTCCAAAGTGATAGTGTTGCCTTCAATGAAGTTCAAGTCTAATCTCTCTTGCAGGTAGTTGGGCTTTCCTAAATTGCAGAGAATTGTCTCTGTGCCATCAACATTTAATACAAGGGAGCTCACTTCATTGTCTGAAAATAAAGAGAAATAAATGCTAGATAAATAAACAGGTGACAAAAAAAAAAAAAAAAAAAAAAAAAAAAAAAAAAAAAAACTGGGGGGAAAAAAAAAAAAAAAAAAAAAAAAAAATCTCTTCTCCTAAATGAGACCTCATTTATTAACATCCTCATTTTGCCCTTTTTCTCTCCTCTCTCGAACTGATGGTTATTTAGGTGTTCATTTATTAACTTTTACAATATCTCTAACTGTTTAGTCAGTATATCTGAAAACCACCAAAAAGCAAAAGTTTCGTGTTGCATCCTTGTCACATTTGACAGCAGCATGCCAAATTTCAAGTCTCTAGCTCTTACCGTTCTTGAGATATTTTGTTTACAGACAGAAGGACAGACAGAGACAGACACACACACAGACCAATGGCTGAAACTTTGTATTTAGGCTCTAAGGGCCTCAAAACGTGTTTTGGCACTAAAAACTGACCCGATTACATTACTTTCCTTCTTATGGGATAAGGAAAGTAAAAATATGTGATGAATCTTACCAGTAATAGATTTGGGATCCAATGCTGCCATAGAAATGTGGAATGGCTTAGTCACAGTGGTGTTGTATCGCTTCTTAGGTTCCAAGACAAATCCTGGAAACATAAATTAAATCTGAATAAGTATGGTGATTTTGAAGAACTAGGCCTTAGTAGTCAGACCAAAATAGCAGTAGGTATCTGTAATACGCAAGAATCAGGCTCTGAGAGACATAGTAATTGTATTGTTGTGAACAGAATGGCATTACATGTGAGGCTTTAGCAGCTCATGAGAACATAGACCAATGGCTGAAACTTTGTATTTAGGCTCTAAGGGCCTCAAAACGTGTTTTGGCACTAAAAACTGACCCGATTACATTACTTTCCTTCTTATGGGATAAGGAAAGTAAAAATATGTGATGAATCTTACCAGTAATAGATTTGGGATCCAATGCTGCCATAGAAATGTGGAATGGCTTAGTCACAGTGGTGTTGTATCGCTTCTTAGGTTCCAAGACAAATCCTGGAAACATAAATTAAATCTGAATAAGTATGGTGATTTTGAAGAACTAGGCCTTAGTAGTCAGATCAAAATAGCAGTAGGTATCTGTAATACACAAGAATCAGGCTCTGAGAGACATAGTAATTGTATTGTTGTGAACAGAATGGCATTACATGTGAGGCTTTAGCAGCTCATGAGAACATGAAGTCATGGACCCAATCAGAAATTTATGCTAACAAACAGTTTCATGGTCTCATGTGAGTGTTTGGTAACCTTGGACGATGCTCAGATCTAGTTCCAGAACTTATCTCCAAGCATGTGTAGTGAGATCAACAAAGACATGAGGTTTTAGATCCCATCCTGGGGTATCATCTGTTTTTTAATGAGTAACAGGTAAGTAGGTATGAGGCATGAACATTCAATACTTTGTGACTTCTCATGAACTGCTCTAACTCTAAAGACAGGGCACATAGTTGGGGCTAAAGTTAAGGTTTCTAATGGTGATTCCGATCGATTGCTGGTTTGTTATAGCCATAAGTGCAAGATGGGCAAGTTTAAGGGGTGAACAGACACTCATAAGGTAACAACCATATTAGTTGACACCGCCAACCTGTTCAGAGAGAGAACTTACCCCAAAACATTTTGAATGAGTGTGTGAATGTAAGTACAAAATAAAAGCACCGAAGATCAACAGAATGTGGTAGAAAGGGAGTTAATACGTCCGAAAATCACAATAATATCACAAATCGAGGAGAGAATGAATACTTCACACGAAAACTTGATTTTTTGAACTTTAACTTTTTGCAATTTTGCTTTTTTTTTCGAAACATCGAAACTCGAATCTTGCGGATTTTTGTGGTCTTCACAAATTTTTGAGGTTAGGAGCCGGTTCAAATTTTAAAATCAGCTGATTTCTTTTGAATGTCACCTGGGTGCGGTAGAGAACAGGGTCAATTAAGAGTTTCAAATAGTTATTTTATTACAGTTAATGCCCTAAATTACACAAAAAATTACAATCAGTGCCCTAAATAATAATAATAAAAGTTTGATCCATAGTCTGGGGCCCATTTCCCTTTTTTAATATGTTGCACGGGAAAAACTGTGAATACTGGTATTGTAGTACTGACTGTGAATTGTGTTTCCTTCATCAAACTTACCCTTCTTCTTTCCCGGTTCATTCTGTTGCTGCTGCTTATTCTTTTTATTGCTCACCGGGGTGTTGTTAGCGGACTGCTTTGCTTTTTTTTGTGGAGGCATGGGAGTCGAACCTGGGCTCGCGACTTTGACTTCTTCATCTGAATCGTCAGCCTCATCATCATCTTCCTCATCTGGAAAGAGAGGATAGGTAATAAAAGTTTTTAATTTATAATTATCATTCTTTTTTTTCATGTAAAACAAGGAAGAAATTTGATAAAACTGTAAGAAGAAATTTGATAGACGGAACTTCAAGCGTGCCGGGAGGGGCGCGGTTCTCGAAAAGTAATCAATTACTTTTACCGGGTCTCGAAAATACCAAGTACTACCCATCTCTAGGGGTATCATCTGTTTTTTAATGAGTAACAGGTAAGTAGGTATGAGGCTTGAGGCATGAACATTCAATATTTTGTGTGTGAGTTCTCATGGACTGTTCCAAACCCATAGACAGAACACATAGTTGAGGCTAAAGCTAACGTTTCTATCGGTGATTCAGAACAATTGTTGGCTTGTTATAGCCATGATAAGTGTAAGATGGGCAAGTTTAAGGTAACAACGTTTTTAGTTGACACCGCCAACCTGTTCAGAGAGAGAACTTACCCCAAAACATTTTAAATGAGTGTGTGAATGTAAGTACAAAATAAAAGCACCGAAGATCAACAGAATGTGGTAGAAAGGGAAATACGTCCGAAAATCACAATAATATCACAAATCGAGGAGAGAATGAATACTTCACACGAAAACTTGATTTTTCAACTTTAACTTTTTGCAATTTTGCTTTTTTTTTCGGAACTCGATTAGGTACTCGAATCTTGCGGATTTTTGTGGTCTTCACAAATTTTTGAGGTTAGGAGCCGGTTCAAATTTTAAAATCAGCTGATTTCTTTTGAATATGTAAAAAGTAAAAATGTGAAATTGGGTATGTAGATGTTTTGCCCCATAATATTATCATCGTTTTTTTTTAATATTTTATATCATTAAATTTCAGTTGGTTGTTCCAGCTCCAGTACTTCTCTACTAACTATTTTGAAGGTTGTTGGATTCAAAGCTAGATCTAAAATAGAGGAGTGTTGATTGTAAAGTATCATGGCAGAGATCACTGGTGAGCTCAGACCCACTGGAGCACAGAGACTGTTTTTGATGTAAAAGTAATTCGAATGATTTCTATCTCTTAAACGTAATATAGGAACCCGTATGCCGATTTCATTAGACACATCCCCAACTGAGATTTTGTTGTTGAAGAGAGAGGAGTGTTGATTGTAAAGTTTGGACTGCGGGAGTAAAGGGACTTCTTCCATCCCTCTCTCTGATTCTGTTCTATTTTGTATTTCTTTCTGATTCTGTTCTGTTCTATTTTGTATGTTCTATTTTATATCAACAAATAATTAGTATTTTTTTATTTTTTTTTTTTTTAATTTAAACAAGGTTTATATTTATACTCGTATTTGCATATTTGTAAATCCACCTATGAAAATAAATAAGACCTTGTTTAGACTGCGGGAGTAAAGGGACTTTTCAGTCTCATTCTGGCAGGATAAACAAGGTATATTCTATTCTATTCTATTTTTCTAATCCTTTTTCTCCCATCTTTGTTTTTCTCTCTCCTTTTAAGTTTAAGGTCGGCTATAAAGCTGACAAAAACCGGTTAGGTGGAAGAGCTCACTATGTGAGAATCGTGCCATTAAATTAAAAAAAAAAAAAATGTAACTACAATGTAACACTTGCTGCTGCCAAGTTCGATTTCCCTCCGGGTTGATATTTATCCTAAACAGATAACTAATCCTTTTTCTCCCATCTTTGTTTTTCTCTCTCCTTTTAAGTTTAAGGTCGGCTATAAAGCTGACAAAAACCGGTTAGGTGGAAGAGCTCACTATGTGAGAATCGTGCCATTAAAGCCTTGGAAAAAAAAAAAAAATGTAACTACAATGTAACACTTGCTGCTGCCAAGTTCGATTTCCCTCCGGGTTGATATTTATCCTAAACAGATAAGGCTTTGTCTCGACGCGACCGATTTTAATATATTATATTTTCGTGTCCAGAAGCCCCCTTGCTTGATGCATATCTGGTGGTAGAAAGTTTAGCCGATTTAATATTGAGTATTATACACACCCATCACGGTCAGCGACACACACAAACATCACACCTTCGGTGAATATTCACTGCGATATGGACTCGGTGCTAAGCACGGACACGGATTGGTCAGACGGCACTCCTGACTGAGAGCTGTCGATTAAACGTTGTGGCTGTTCCAGTATTAAATTTGTAAAATGTAGCTTGGCTGAAAATTCATTTGCTACACTGCCACCACATTATTTTCCTCTAGCCAGCATGGAACAAGTATGTTCAACTAATTATGTAAAGCAAATTTCCTCATTAAATTTTGGGGCCCAAAAGGAGTCTGAGTGAGGTGTATAGTTTATTAAACTACATACTAGTATCAAACTTACGCATTTATTTTTGTGGGTGTAATAATGAAATGTCTCGGTGGTGTAGTACCTGCCTCGGTGGTGTAGTGGTCAAGGCGCTCGCCTGGTAAACAGGAGGGCGTGGGTTCAATCCCAGCCGAGGATAATATATTATATTTTCGTGTCCAGAAGCCCCCTTGCTTGATGCATATCTGGTGGTAGAAAGTTTAGCCGATTTAATATTGAGTATTAGATTGTTTGAAACTTGGGCAAGTATGTTCAACTAATTATGTAAAGCAAATTTCCTCATTAAATTTTGGGTCCCAAAAGGAGTCTGAGTGAGGTGTATAGTTTATTAAACTACATACTTACTAGTATCAAAATTACGCATTTATTTTTGTGGGTGTAATAGAATAGAATAGAATATACCTTGTTTATCCTGCCCGAATAGGACTGAAAAGTCCCTTTACCCCAGCAGTCTAAACAAGGTCTCGTATATTTGATGGGTTAAAAAATAACACATACAACTAACAATTCAGTAAAAAGACCTTGCTTAACTAGAAAAAAAAATGATATTTTATCCTGTATAATAATGAAATGTATGGATTAAATTTTCAGACGGAAGAGCTCATGGTTCAAAAGAAGTTGCGAGGGGAACTTATGCAATTGGAGGATGCCCTGTCACAATTACGCAAGGTAAACTTATTATTTTTTTTTATATGGATGTGCTGTCACTCTATAAATGTTAAGAATTATAGTGATGGGAGTTATTCTCTCCATTCGGCGACAAGCTACCCACCTACTCATATTATAGAGTTGTCGTAACAGGTCCTACATGAACATGAGGCCTACTCTCCCTACGATCCTAGTAACATAAAACTCATACATCCACACCACTCACCATTCAAAGTTTCGCTTTAACTCGAACATCATCCAGAAGAATAGAGTCAATATTATATGCGTTGTAAGCACGTAGGCAGGGTCCACACTTCGTAAGCTGTAAAAACCTTTTGTTTGACCTCAGATTTGAAGTTTTGACCTCAGATTTGAATTCTTCACAACTTTTTACGTAGGAATCGACTTTTTAGAAATGGACCAATAAAATCAATCAATCGATTGCCGCGTATCTCTGAGCCAATGACAGGTAGATGAAATTGAAACTCTAGGCGCGATGTTTAAATAAGCACGTGCATTTCAGGTGTTTGGAGATGGACGCACCTCCGTTACTATGGTAACCAAACTTTCTGATTTACAAGTTTATGACAAGTTCACTGATGATGCTTTTACCCAATTTCAACTGCTCCATTGTCCGACATTTTGACATTTAGAACATAAGTTTGAAAAGTGCTTTAGGTCGCGAGTTCGATCCCCCCATTAATAATTAATTTTCACTTGTTCAACAATTGAATTTAATTTCGTGATTTCGTAACTAATATTGGGCTTTAGACAATAAAAATTATATGTAAATAAACCTTGAAGCTTTGACTTTATTTTAGCTTACTTTAAATTCACTATTATTAGCTTTAAACTTATTTAATTAATTAAAAAACAGAGAGCTATAAAACCACGTCCGTTCACTGAAAGGCGACGTTGCCAACCCTTCTTGTTACAACTAATTTTGATGACTAGGTTGAATAGGATATCCTGGAAACAAATAAATGGATTTTTTTTATTCCTTTAAGAAGTTTGATAGAGGGAACTGTACCTCTAGGGTCTTATCGTCCCGAAATCGAAGAGAGAAGGAAGACAGGATAGGAGAAACCCAGCCGTTCCGAGAACGAACCTTATCTGTTGAGGATAAAATCCGCCCTGATCGGGAATCGAACCCGCGGCCTAGCACTTACAAGGCAGACGCGCTCGCTACCCATCAAGCTAACTAGGCTGTCGTAAAAATAGATCTCTATGACGTACTTTTCATTAACATTACCAGTCACGAAATCAATCATTTGGATGATACAATTTTCTTGACCCCGCCGAGAATCGAACCCGGGTCTCCCGCGTGCAAGGCGAGCGCAGTGACCACTACGCCATGGGAGCTGACATAGAATAGAATAGAAAAATTAGAATATTTAAATTCTTGGTACAACTAATTTTGATGACTAGGTTGAATAGGATATCCTGGAAACAAATAAATGGATTTTTTTTTATTCCTTTAAGAAGTTTGATAGAGGGAACTGTACCTGCTAGGGTCTTATCGTCCCGAAATCGAAGAGAGAAGGAAGACAGGATAGGAGAAACCCAGCCGTTCCGAGAACGAACCTTATCTGTTCAGGATAAAATCCGCCCTGATCGGGAATCGAACCCGCGGCCTAACACTTACAAGGCAGACGCGCTCGCTACCCATCAAGCTAACTAGGCTGTCGTAAAAATAGATCTCTATGACGTACTTTTCATTAACATTGAAGTCACAGCGACTGAATGAATATATTGACTGAATTTTGGCACTTTTGACTGGTTTTTGACCATACTCACAAACACCTAAGAAGAATCGTTTAATAGGATAAGGAAAGTCGTGTCATGTTAACACTTTTTTTTTTCTTTATCGTAACATAATCGGAATTTATATGCATCAATTACATTGTCATTGTTTGGAAATTTCACTTCACACTCATCTTCAATTACTCATGTTATAAAAAAATTTTCACATATCAAACTAGGAAAATAGACTGATTCACAATATCAATTATCAAACTAAACTAGACTAAATGACTAATGTACCTATTCAATCCATACCTAGAATAATAGAATCATATGTACCTAGATAACATCTTTGTGTGAGAAAATGTGAAAAAAATCCCCCAAAAAACAGTTTTTTTTGGCTTTATGGTTCTCTGGAAAAAAATTGCACCACCATTTTCGTGATCCTGGTAAAAAGACCTTTAATTTGATATATAGGTCGACCAGGTTTGGATAAGTCCTTCTACGGGAACAGACAGAGTGACAGACAGAATGGCGACACCGAAGCGAATACAATAGTCCGTCCCTTATTACTTTTTATTACTATTGTAATAATAAAGGAAGGACGGACTAAAAAGCCATCCTTAGGCCAGACACTCACTATCAGGTAGACCTAACAGGTACGACTGAAAAGATTCGCCTGTCAGGTTTACCTGATACCTGATGAGGACACACATTATCAGGTAGACCTGACAGGTATGGCTAGAAAGGTCCATCTGTCAGGTCTACCTGACACCTGATGAGCACACACCATCAGGTACAGCTGAAAAGGTTTTTCCAGGAAATCCTATTCAACCTAGTAGCATGCAATTGGTTTCTGTGTTCTTCGTTCTTCCTCAGCTTTGCCGTACATGCATCTCTGTATCCAATCTATATGATCACACCCTTCCATACGGTCTATTACGCCATGACCGCAGCCTATGTAAGTGTTTCTTTTCATTCATTCTATTTATAGATAGACCAAAGGCGGTTTGGCTGGGGGACGTTAAACAGGGAGTAGACCAGCTTAGTCTGGCTGAGGGGACTTTAAACAAGGAGTATACCAGCCTGTCTATATGATCACACCCTTCTATACGGTCTATTACGCCATGACCGCAGCCTATGTAAGTGTTTCTTTTCATTCATTCTGTTTATAGATAGATCAAAGGCGGTTTGGCTGGGGGACGTTAAACAGGGAGTAGACCAGCTTAGTCTGGCTGAGGGGACTTTAAACAAGGAGTATACCAGCCTTTTCACGTTAGAGTGTAAATAGGTAGGTACTTACATACCTAACCAAAGTATCTACTTTGGTCATACACAAAAAACCCAATCTGAGACTTAGGTATAGGCGCAAGCAGCGCTAAAGGATGGGTAAGCTTCTCCGAATTTACTCAACGAAATTTATTTAAAACAGACCGACACTCTTTGCAAAACTTAGCTAGGTAAATTATTTAAAACAATTTATCCACTTGGGTAGATACCTACGTACCTATTTATTTTGAAAAAAAAAGTCCAGATTTTTCAGGCAATGTTACACCAAGCGCGCATTGTTTGGCGCATTGTTTGCAAACAATGCGCGCTTAGTGTAACATTACCTTAAGATGTTTCCAACATTCGTTGTGACGGTGAGTTCTGAAGGATACCCTATCACTTCCCAACAGTTTAGACTGTCAAAGCCAGTCTAGTTAGCTTTGAAGGTAGCGCGTCTGCCTTGTAAGCGCTAGGCCGCGGGTTCGATTTCCCCGCTTCGGAGCGGAGTTTAACACATAAGGTTCCTTCTGGGAACGGCTGGCTTTCTAATATCTTGTATTTCTCCTAACCTGTACATATAAGCTATTATAAATTGTACCTATTGTAAATAAGATAAATTGTAAAAATAAAGACTTAAAATTGAAATTAAATTGTCCTTCTTGTCTCTTCCTTTTGGGAACAATGGTTGTTGTTACAGTCCCCTCTGTCAAACCTCTTAAAACCCAACACCTAAATGGGAAGTATTGTGTCTCTTCTCGCCATCTGATGAGGGACATACTACGGGATGGGCATGCTACGACACAGACCACACGAGTCTAATGTAGCAGTTTCATTGCTACGAATTAAAAACGGCGGTGAAACACTCATCTTAAAAAAAAAACATACCTAAGGTTTACATCATCTTACTTATAATTATTGTGTTTTTATAGCAGTGTGTTTCTACCTCAAGACCTCAGTTACTACAGTCCCCTCTGCCAAACCTCTTAAAAAATAATAAATAAAAACTTACCTTCTTTCTTGACCGGGACAGGGCCCAGATTGAGCAGTCCTTGCTTGGCCCCCCCGCTCACCGCTCCTGGGGTTCCCGGCTCCTTCTTACAGCCAGGACTGGCCAACTGAACCTTTTCAGCTGTACCAGTCAGGTCTGCATGAGAGTGTGTGCGCTTATTAGGCATCAGGTAGATCTGAGAGGCGGACCTGTCAGGTCTACCTGATAGTGAGTGGCTGACCTTGCAATGGCCAAGACAGGACCGTATTCAGGAGGAGGGCCCTGTCAGGCTAAACGTATTGACCTATAATTTGGAGCATCCACCAACCCCTCTATAAGCAGTCTTACAGGGTAGCCCAACCCCTCTATAAGCAGTCTTACAGGGTAGCCCAACCCCTCTATAAGCAGTCTTACAGGGTAGCCCTCCAAGGGAACTAGGCTAGCGTTTGGGTGATTTTTCCAGTGAATTTAGTTACTGTGCATTTCACTTGTGTTCCCAATAATACATATTATGTCTTTTTTTTTAAGAGGTTTGAGGTTTGACAGAGGGAACTGTAACTGCTATGGTCTTATCGTCCCGAAATCGAAGAGAGAAGGAAGACAGGATAGGAGACCAGCCGTTCCGAGAACGAACATTATCCCATCAGGATAAAATCCGCCCCGGGCGGGAATCGAACCCGCGTCTAGCGCGAGCCGTTCCGAGAACGAACATTATCCCATGAGGATAAAATCCGCCCCGGGCGGGAATCGAACTCGCGGCCTAGCGCTTACCAGCCGTTCCGAGAACGAACATTATCCCATCAGGATAAAATCCACCCCGGGCGGGAATCGAACCCGCGGCCTAGCGCTTACAAGGCAGACGCACTACCAACTAAGCTAACTAGGCTGGCCAAGACATTGTTTAGACTGTGGGACTAAAGCGACATTGCAGTCTCATTCTGCCACTCACCGTCAGGTATCAGGTAGACCTACCTGATAGTGAGTAGCTGGAATAACTAAAGGTATATTTCATTCGATTTCAGATCATCGGCGCCATCTGTCAAACCATCCTGCTCAACTTTGGCTCGCCCTACGTTCCGACACTGGGAATGTCCTACGAGTCGTTCCTCTGCGCTGTCTCCTCCAGTCTAACCACAACTACGCTACTGACCGTCACCTATCTACTGTCACGCACCTCCTGCAGTCTAGTGCGATCCTCCATATTTGTAAGTACAAAGCCTGCCCCTCACAACTACGCTACTCACCGTCACCTATCTACTGTCACGCACCTCCTGCAGTCTAGTGCAAGCCTCCATATTTGTAAGTACAAAGCCTGCCCCTCACAACTACGCTACTGACCGTCACCTATCTACTGTCACGCATCTCCTGCAGTCTAGTGCGATCCTCCATATTTGTAAGTACAAAGCCTGCCCCTCACAACTACGCTACTGACCGTCACCTATTTACTGTCACGCACCTCCTGCAGTCTAGTGCAAGCCTCCATATTTGTAAGTACAAAGCCTACCCCTCACAACTACGCTACTGACCGTCACCTATCTACTGTCACGCACCTCCTGCAGTCTAGTGCGATCCTCCATATTTGTAAGTACAAAGCCTGCCCCTCACAACTACGCTACTGACCGTCACCCCTCTACTGTCACGCACCTCTTGCAGTCTAGTGCGATCCTCCATATTGTAAGTACAAAGCCTGCCACTCATTGCCAGGTAGACCTGACGACAGGTACACCTGATTGTGTTTACTGTCACGCATCTCCTGCAGTCTAGTGCAAGCCTCCATATTTGTAAGTACAAAGCCTACCCCTCACAACTACGCTACTGACCGTCACCTATCTACTGTCGGGTAATGTTACACTAAGCGCGCATCGTTTGCAAACAGTGTTTGCAATCGTTTTTCCACAAACATTGGCTTGCAAACAGCGTTCGTGTGTGCGCGGAGTTGATCCGGCTGCTGTCAGTTTTTCAGTGTTTTTATAGTAGTGTGTTTCAACCTCAAGACCTCAGTTACTACAGTCCCCTCTGCCAAACCTCTTAAAAGATAATAAATAAAAACATACCTTCTTTCTTGACCGGGACAGGGCCCAGATTGAGCAGTCCTTGCTTGGCCCCCCCGCTTACCGCTCCTGGGGTTCCCGGCTCCTTCTTACAGCCAGGACTGGCCAACTGGGGGTCCCCGGGCCTCTGGGGTTCCAGACCAGCCGAGAGGGAGAGGGGCGCACTGCCCCCGGCCCCACTTGTGGATGGGGCCCCTGAAATGGGGTCTTCTGTCTGGAAAAGAAAAGGGGATTTTTATTATTGTTAATCTGTATTTTACCTGCCTTGGTAGTGTAGTGGTCAAGACGCTCGCCTGGTAAACAGGAGGGCAGGGTTTCGATCCCAGCCAAGGCATGGAATTTATCATTTATTTGAGAAATTGAAGACATAATAATGAAGCTCTAAGGGTTAGGTGGTAAAGAACGCCTCCGGCGTTAACCTCGCCTAGTGGTTACCTTCCACTCAAGAGAGTATTATTAATATTATCATTAGAGTAAATAAATTGCAGTAAAAAAGGTAATTACCTCAGCTAACTCTTCTTTCTTGACAGCAGAGGAAACAAAACTGGAGCTGCTGCCCCCCGCTTCCTCCTTATTATCCTTCATTAGACACACCTCTTCCTTAACGTTACCAGGCAGGACTTCCTCTTTTATATTGCCTTTATCCGGACCAGCTGAACTTCCTGTAAATGAAACAGATATGTCATTTAATTTAAATAAAAACGGCGGTGAAAAACTCATCTTGGAAAAAAAATAATAATAATAAGAAACCTCCTTGGTCTAGTCCTAGTGGGTATCACACTAGGCTTGCAAGCTGGAGATCCTGGGTTCGATTCCCGGCGGGGTCAGTTCTCTTCCGGAACCACAATCTGAGCTTAAATTTAAGTCATTAAATTTAACGCTTTTTAGTCCGTCCTTCCTTTATTATTATTATTATTCTGTACTCGAAATCGAAAAATCAAATCAAGAATAATAATAAACTGAATATTAAACAAATTAGGTAGGTACATAGGTACTGATCGAATAAACTACGGGCTAAATAATTCCCGGAGGGACGGGCCCAGCTTGTTTTTTTTTTTCATTGCGTGTCTTTCTAAAATTTCGAAGAAAACTTTGTCCGTATGGATTTCACGATAGAGTGTAAATAGGTAGGTACTTATGTACATATCTAACCAAAGTATCTACTTGGGTCATACACAAAACACCCAATCTGAGACTTAGGTATAGGCGCAAGCAGCGCTAAAGGATGGGTAAGCTTCTACGAATTTACTCAACGAAATTTATTTAAAACAGACCGACACTCTTGGCAAAACTTAGCTAGGTAAATTATTTAAAACAATTTATCCACTTGGGTAGATACCTACGTACCTATTTATTTTGAAAAAAAAAGTCCAAATAAACCACATGTCATATTTATGTAGGTAAGATATGCTATAATATTGACTCTATTCTTCTGGATGATGTTCGAGTTAAAGCGAAACTTTGAATGGTGAGTGGTGTGGATGTATGAGTTTTATGTTCCTAGGATCGTAGGGAGAGTAGGACCTGTTAGGACAACGAACCTCTAGAACAGTGCTTCTCAAACTGTGTGTCACGCGCACTCTCTAGTGTGCCGCGAGATCGCAGAAAGATTGAAGTCTTGAGAAGTGTGCCGCGGTGGCTACAACTTTGAGAAGCACTGGTTTAGAATAAAGTTCACCTCGGGCGGGGATCGAACTCGCGACCTAAAGCACTTTTCAAACTTATGTTCTTAATGTCAAAATGTCGGACAATGGAGCAGTTGAAATTGGGTAAAAATTATTGCTAAAAAGTCGATTCCTACGTAAAAAGTTGTGAAGAATTCAAATCTGAGGTCAAAACTTCAAATCTGAGGTCAAACAAAAGGTTTTTACAGCTTACGAAGTGTGGACCCTGCCTACGTGCTTACAACGCAATGCGCACTACCTTCCATGCTGGCTAGAGGAAAATAATGTGGTGGCAGTGTAGCAAATGAATTTTCAGTCAAGCTATATTTTACAAATTTAGTTCATTTCAAAATTACTTTCGTCAAGTGAACACAGATTTTTCTGCTCCAAATTCTTCGTGATAAATTTTTGTCCGCACACAGACATACTTCAAAATTGTCAGTGGGAAAGACATACAATTTTTTTTTCTTCAAAATTATCAGTCAGAAAGACATACTTTTTTTTTCTTCAAAATTATCAGTCGGAAAGACATACTTTTTTTTTTCTTCAAAATTATCAGTCGGAAAGACATACTTTTTTTTTTCTTCAAAATTATCAGTCGGAAAGACATACTTTTTTTTTTCTTCAAAATTATCAGTCGGAAAGACATACTTTTTTTTTTCTTCAAAATTATCAGTCGGAAAGACATACTTTTTTTTTTCTTCAAAATTATCAGTCGGAAAGACATACTTTTTTTTTTCTTCAAAATTATCAGTCGGAAAGACATACTTTTTTTTTTCTTCAAAATTATCAGTCGGAAAGACATACTTTTTTTTTTCTTCAAAATTATCAGTCGGAAAGACATACTTTTTTTTTTCTTCAAAATTATCAGTCGGAAAGACATACTTTTTTTCTTCAAAATCATCAGTCGGAAAGACGTGCAGCGACACACACACACACACCCATACACCACACACACCCATTACGGTCAGCGACACACACAAACATCACACCTTCGGTGAATATTCACTGCGATATGGACTCGGTGCTAAGCATGGACACGGATTGGTCAGACGGCACTCCTGACTGAGAGCTGTCAATCAAACGTTGTGGCTTAAAAACGTGTGCCTTTGTTATTTATTTCACCAGACATATGTATCATTTTACTAGTATTAGTATAAGTAGGGCCTATATTTAAGCCATAGTGACATAGTCACTGCAGCCTGGGTAGATCTTTTGTGACTTAACTATTTTAGGGGTATTGGTATCGGTATAAGCCGTATAAGTAGGGCCACCGGCTATATTCAAGGCTATATTCGGTCTGTCCCCCTAGAAGGACTTATCCAAACCTGGTCGACCTATATATCAAATTAAAGGTCTTTTTACCAGGATCACGAAAATGGTGGTGCAAATTTTGTCCAAAAAACCGAAAAACCGGTTTTGGGGGGATTTTTTTCACATTTCCTCACACAAATGAGCTCTGATCTTGAAATTTGTCGCGACGACCTATGAACTCAAAGCGAGAAAGTTTTAGATAACAGTTCAGTCGATAATTTGAGACCGGTTTTCACCTGTGTAAAGCTACGCCGAGAAAGGCCAATAAATGGATGGGTGACTTGAACATTATGAGTGAGTCAGTGAGTCAGTTACAAAATGGCAAACTTTGGCTTCCCACCCTGGCGAAAGTTTTTGTTGATGGATTTTCTCATTGAGCCAGTCTAGTTAGTAGCCTGAGGGGATGCTTCATGCATTTGAGATCTTTATATTCAGTAGGTTCGGAGATACGGGTATAGGAAAATCCGGGTGAATTAATTCGTGTAAAGATACACTAGGTAGTGCTTGCTGGAACTTGGCCTAGCGCAGTGCGCTACGGGCTAGAAAATTCCCGGAGGGACGGACCCAGCTTGTTTTTTCAACAGTACGATTAGATAAAAAAAAAAAAAAGAAATTAAATCAAGCAATCAGATTGCTTACCTAAGCTCAAAGACTTGATAAGTTTACCTAGTTAGCTTGGAAGATATTGCACGTAGCATACTCTTATTACAAAGGCTGCAGATATACAAACTCTACGGTCTTAGTGTAAAAAGGTAATGTTACACTAAGCGCGCATCGTTTGCAAACGGTGTTTGCAATCGTTTTTCCACAAACATTGGCTTGCAAACAGCGTTCGTGTGTGCGCGGAGTTGATCCGGCTGCTGTCGATTTTTCAGAAGATATTGCGTCTTTAAAGCATTAGGTCGCGGGTTCGATTCTCGCCCGGGCCGGATTTTATCCTAATAAGACTCTTTCTCGAAACGGATGGCTTTCACCTAAAAAGAAAGAAAAAAAAAAACAGACGTTGAGCGTGGTAAGTATTTGGATGGGTGACATACCTGATGACATGGGGGCGTGATGTGATGACGTCATAGAGCTGTTACTATGGTGATGATGTGAATGGTGGTGCTTTATGGAACGAAGGTCTTCTATGTCTTTCTTCAGCTGAAAACAAGGGAATCATCGAATCAAATCTTTTTACTTTCCTTATCCTATAGGAAGGAAAGTAATGTAATCGGGTCAAGTTTTCGATGGTCAGTTTTTAGAGTCAAAACACGTTTTGAGGTCCCTAGAGCCTAAATCCAAAGTTTCAGCCATTGGTCCGTGTGTGTGATACCAGCCTGAAATTTCCCTTGCTAAATAATTAGCAAAGATTGAGTGCGAAAGGCCGACACTCGTAAATTTTTCGTAAAAGGCTGACGAAAAACGCCGACCCCGTCTGAACACGGGAAAAGGTGAAGAAGAAGATCGGCTTACCAGGGTTCTTAAACTAACAGGCTGTCAAATCTCTTTTTACGAAGATTTTATTCGCTTTACTATGGTAATTTTAATTGTGTTGAGCATAAATACTCGTCACAAATGTCGTTCCCCACTTAATATACTACGTTAAATTTCATGACTTGACTTGGACTTGAACCACTAACCTCCAGATTCAAAGCCCACCGTGCTAATTTTATAGACCAAAGGTGGGTTTCACCTATATTTTTTCAGCCTCTAGAAGGCCTGTTACGCTAACAAACTGCTCAGTTCTATTGATTTGTAATTTGTATTTACTTTGTTCTTATATTATTGATGCTATAATTGCTCTTCTTTTTCCAGATTCTTGGCGCCATACTAGGGCTAACCTACGCATTCGATGCCTACGTAGCATAATTTCACCTATATTTTTTCAGCCTCTAGAAGGCCTGTTACGCTAACAACCTGCTCAGTTCTATTGATTTGTAATTTGTATTTACTTTGTTCTTATAGGTATTATTGATGCTATAATTGCTCTTCTTTTTCCAGATTCTTGGCGCCATACTAGGGCTAACCTACGCATTCGATGCCTACGTAGCATAAATCAAACGTTGTGGCTGTTCCAGTATTAAATTTGTAAAATGTCTGTCAGTCTGTCGGTCGGTCGGTCTGTCCCCCTAGAAGGACTTATCCAAACCTGGTCGACCTATATATCAAATTAAAGGTCTTTTTACCAGGATCAACCTTTGAACCAATCAGAAGGCGCCTTTCGTCCGTACTGTGTGGCACAAATAAAATCGGTTATTTTCTGAAGATTTGTAAACGCACACTACAAGCCCACTCTGAGGCTTAGTTGTAGAGGCAACTGCCCCCAAAAGATAGGTGAAACTTTTACGAATCTACGAAGATTTGTAAAGGAAGTTGCTGTGATGTAGTACAGATTTGGTAACCCTGTAATAGGGGGCAGTTTTTTACTTTCTATGAGATACTACAGTTATAGTGAAGCTATATCTAAGTGATGAGAAAGTATTGCAATCAGACTAGGAGTAAGATTACTCTACTGCCTGTTATTGTTATTGATTGTTTGTTTGTTATTACAACAATTTAAATGATAAATAAAGAAGATTTGTAAAGGAAGTTACGGTGATGTAGTACAGATTTGGTAACCCTGTAGTCGGGGACAGTTTTTACTTTCTATGAGGTACTACAGTTATAGTGAAGCTATATCTAGTGATGAGAAAGTATTGCAATCGGTCCAACTTTTTCAATCAGACTAGGAGTAAGATTACTCTACTGCCTGTTATTGTTATTGATTGTTTGTTTGTTATTACAACAATTTAAATGATAAATAAACAGATGATTTTTCTCTGAAAATACATATATGTATTACCTTTTTAGTCCGTCCTTCCTCTATTATTACAATAGTAATAAAAAGGTATAAGGGACGGACTATTGTATTCGCTTCGGTGCCGTCTGTCTGTCTGTCGGTCTGTGCCCATAGAAGGACTTATCCAAACCTGGTCGACCTATATATCAAATTAAAGGTCTGCATTTATTCAGGAAAGCACCAAATTTGGTATGGACCTTCACTGGGAAAATATGAAACTTTTAGGAAGGGGTGGCCAAAAAACTAAAAAAACTAGTTTTTGGGGGATATTTTTTTTTTTCATCACTTAACTCAGTAGCCAGCGACGATAGCACACTGAACGCATCAGTCCCTGATTGATCACTCACTCAAGCTGAGTACCTATAATATGAGTAGGTGGGTAGCTTGTCGCCGAATGGAGAGACGCTTGACATAAAGTTCAGTGTTCTTATTCAGGGAATATATGTATACAGGGACAAGAAAGACTCATACTAACTCCTGCGGCTCTCACCCTAGCCTTTTTAATTAAATGTAAATGCAATTTCTTTGTGTTATTATGTCACAACTTTGGTGCTCACTGCAGCACTGTAGGATTTTTCCCAATAAGTATCTCAATAATCCTAACAACCAATGTTTACCTACCATGCTGGCACCGGTCGCTATGCGCATTTACATGTCATAGCTACTCATTTTCCTCACGAGGCTGAGTGGCCCCCGCACCAGCCAGTCACGGGATCAATCCCTTTTTAATTAACTCACCCAAGTTTTTGACTTCGGACAGCAGGTTCTTGAAATCCGTGATGGTACCAAAGATGGGTTCGATGTCCCGGAAATCCGATATGTCGTAGCCAAAGTCCACCATGGGTGATTTGAAGATGGGTGACAGCCAGATGACGTTCACGCCAAGGTCGTGCAGGTAGTCCAACTTGGAGATGATCCCTGAAAGGTCGTAAAGGTTTGATTACTCGACTCCCCATGAGTTTACGTGATCTCACGTGACGTGATGTGACAGAAGTGTGTTTCTACCTTAAGTTCCCAGGATTCCCAGGAGTCAATTTCAGCAAGACCGCAGAACTTCTAAACAACTTCGCCTTCTCAGTGTTCACAAGTTCTCACTCCCTCGCCGGAATTTTGAAGAAGAAATGACTTTATGTATAAAATTCATGCTGTCCCTCTATGAAGGGTAGCACATCAGCATACTCATCAATTAAAACTTCCGAATCATTACCCAGAACGTGAAAGCTATGTCTAACTGATAATAATAGTGCTTATTTATACTGCACGCATAGGACTGAAAAGTCCCTTTACTCCAGCAGTAGGCTACTACTATTATTGTGGTCAAAGGAATGGAGAGTATAACTCCCATCACTATAATTCTTAACATTTATAGAGTGACAGCAAATCCATATAAAAAAAAAAATAATAATAATAAGTTTACCTTGCGTAATTGTGACAGGGCATCCTCCAATTGCATAAGTTCCCCTCGCAACTTCTTTTGAACCATGAGCTCCTCCGTCTGAAAATTTAATCCATACATTTAATAATAATAATAATAGTGCTTATTTATACTGCTCGCATAGGACTGAAAAGTCCCTTTACTCCAGCAGTAGGCTACTTATATAATAATAATAGTGCTTATTTATACTGCTCGCATAGGACTGATAAGTCCCTTTACTCCAGCCTCTCAAATTATATGAGGATAAAATTCCATACCTCGGCTGGGATTGAACCCACGCCCTCCTGTTTACCAGG
>NW_007378808.1:48940-58806 GCF_000475195.1 Diaphorina citri
TTTTTACTTTCCTTATCCTATGGGAAGGAAAGTAATGTAATCGGGTCAAATTTTCGATGTTCAGTTTTTAGTGCCAAAACACGTTTTGAGGTCCCTAGAGCCTAAATCCAAAGTTTCAGCCATTGGTCCGTGTGTGTGTCTGTGTGTCTGTCTGTCTGTGTGTCTGTAAACAAAATATCTCGAGAACGGTAAGAGCTAGAGACTTGAAATTTGATATGTAGTTGTCAAATGTGACAAGGATGCTACACGAAACTTTTGGTTAAGACCGGTGCAACGGTTGGCGGCATTTTACCGCTTTTTGGCGGTTTTCGGTGTAATTTAACAATATCTTGGGAACGGTATAAGCTAGAGACTTGAAATTTGGTATGTAGTTCACAAATGTAACAAAGATGCTACACAAAATGTTTGGTTGAGATGGTTGCTGCGCTTGGCGATATTTTGACCGCGTGGTCCCACAGCCAAACCAAGCTGGTCTACTCCTTTTTTTATTATTATTATTTTTTTTATTTCGTAGCGATGAAACAACTGCTACATTGGACGCTTGTGGTCTGTGTCGTAGCATGCCCATCCCGTAGTATGCCTCTCAGTATGTAGTTCACAAATGTGACGAGGATGCAACACAAAACGTTTGGTTGAGATGGTTTTTTTTTATTATTATTATTATTATTATTTTTTTATTTCGTAGCGATGAAACAACTGCTACATTGGACGCTTGTGGTCTGTGTCGTAGCATGCCCATCCCGTAGTATGCCTCTCATCAGATGGGAGAGAAGAGACACAATACTTCCCATTTAGGTATAGCGACAAAACGGTTAGAGATATAGTAAAAGTTAGAGTAAAAGAACACTCAAATAAGCATCATTCAATAGGATAAGGAAAGTCGTGTGATGTTCACACCAGATTTTTTTTATTTTATTGTTATTTATTTTACACGTTTCCATTTATTGGTTTTTCAGAACAACTCTCTCATCAAATAAATAGTTAACAAATGGTATACCCATCTGTAAAAGCCGGAGCTTGTGCCACGGATGGGGAAATTGATATTACTACTTCATTAATGAGCTTGAATCATAAGCATACTTTTTTGTTTTGTTTTATTTTGAGTTCTAAGCTTGATCAATGATCAATACTAAAGACATATTTTAAAAATATTTCAATTTCAGGAGTTTTTAATGATTCAAGAAAGAATTTAAAACACTTCGTTTTGGATTATTGAGAACTCCTCTTTTTGGGGTCATTAAAATTTCTCCCATTAGTGAAGTCTCTCATTAAATCATTGGTGAAATAATCAGATTTTTCTTCTATCGCTCAATTACCTTCTGAATGTCGACGGTAGACTCGCGATATTTTCGCTTGTAGCGAATCACTTCACCCTTGAGCTGTTGATTATGATTCTGTAGTGAGGTGATCAGATGTCGCATCTCTCGGTTAATGGGACCGGTTTGTTCGTTGGCCGCCAGGTTGGTTTCAAATTCGATGCGCAGCATTTCGTACTCCTGAAATGAAAACCGTTTTTTTATTATTATTATTATTATTTTTTTTATTATTATTTTAATAAAATAATCAACCTTGGTGTAGTGGAGGTAACAGGATTTTTTAAGAGGTTCGAAAGAGGGAACTCCAACCTCTAAGGTCTTATCGTCCCGAAAGCGAAGAGAGAAGGAAGACAGTATAGGAGAAAGCCAGCCGTTCTGAGAACGAACTTTGGCTGTTCAAGATAAAATCAGCCCTGGGCAGGAATCGCGCTAGATCGCGCTTACAAGACAGACGCGCAAAGCTCCAAGCTAACTAGGATGCCTTCTAAATAGAAAACTTTGATTATTTTGCTGAGGTTGTGGCGCTGTGGCGGTCCGCCCCACCAAGTCAAAACAATTCGACAGCACTAGGTACTAAAGAAACACACTACTCTCAAGTCACCTGAGCTCATGGGGGGTCAGAAATATGTAATTTTCCCATACTGTGGGTAGTTTTGTCCAGGACAGACGTTATGGTAGTGTTTCTACTTTAAGAGATATTAGGTATACGCCACAGACCAAGTAGCCGTTTTTAGCTTTAAAATTATTCTTCTACAGTTCTTTCCTATTCTGTTATTTCTTCTCCTCTTTCTAGTATTAAGGTCCAAGTTTGAACTTACGTCCATTTTTAGCTTCTCCACCTCCTTGAGTGCCTCTCTATGTTGGAGATGAAGCTTGTCCAGCTCCTGAAGACGATTGTTAGCCAACTCCTTCGCCTGGGTCCAAGTTTGAACTTACGTCCATTTTCAGCTTCTCCACCTCCTTGAGTGCCTCTCTATGTTGGAGATGAAGCTTGTCCAGCTCCTGAAGACGATTGTTGGCCAACTCCTTCGCCTCCTCCAGGTCCTTCTGTAGATCTTCGAGCTATGGACAGCCAAAATCAGATGGGTCAAATCAAAATCATTGATAAAGGAAAATGACAGCTAAATTTGCTGCAACCTAGCACAAACCACAAGTACAGTGGGCTGCAGTAACACGAAAGAATACCTATTAAAAATAAAATAATAGTAAATAAAAGTAAAAGATGAAAGTAATATTATTATTATTTTTTTTTTTAAGGCAAGTCTAACTTGGAGGGTAGTGTGTCTGCCTTGAAAGCACTATCACAGGTTTGATTCCTAGAATAGAATAGAATAGAATATACCTTGTTTATCCTGCCCGAATAGGACTGAAAAGTCCCTTTACCCCAGCAGTCTAAACAAGGTCTCGTATATTTGATGGGTTAAAAAATACATACAAGTAACAGTTCAGTAAAAAGACCTTGCTTAACTAGAAAAAAAAAAAGGAAATTCCTACCTTCAAATTAAATTAAATTGATGACAAGGGCAAGGTAAACCTAGACCTGTGACAACTGTAGTGTGCTTGAAAGCATAATGTGACGTGTTCCAATCCATTTGGCCCCAGATATTACCCTGGGGCAAATAGGTATTGTCCCAAACAGAGATTCATTCCTGGGACAGCAGAATTCTTCCTATCCTGTTATTTTAAATGACCTCTATTAAATTTCAGGATAAGTCCTCAGTAGTTACAGTCCATTCTATCATTATACTATTTATTATTATTCTTACCTTGCTCTGAGACACACTAGACAATGCAGTCACCGGTTTGGCCGCAGCACTTGTTGCATCCTTTTCCTTCTCCTCCGAGTGCATCTGTTGACACAGCTTCACCTTCTCAATTGCCTCGGCCAAATGGTTCTCCAGCTTATCGTTGCGAGCCTGAACCTTGGCCAGCTCGTACTGGAGGTCGTCAATCTGGTTGCGTAACTCAGCCGCCTCGGTTTCCTTTCCATTTATGGCATCTTGCAATTCAGAAATCTAAGAACAGATGACATAAATTAAGTTTGAGATTGAATTGATTTTAAGCTAATTTCGGAAGTGGCATATTGCCATACATTGTGATAGTGATGGATATTTAGTTGATGAATAAACAACAGGTGCCATATCCCAAGAAACATTAGACCTAAAATCTAGTAGGTTTTTATTTTCATTTTATTTTATTTATTATAATTTTTTATTATTACCCAGCATCTTGCAATTCAGAAATCTAAGAACAGATGACATAAATTAAGTTTGAGATTGAATTGATTTTAAGCTCATTTGGGAAGTGGCATATTGCCATACATTGTGATAGTGATGGATATTTAGTTGATAAATAAACAACAGGTGCCACATCCCAAGAAACATTAGACCTAAAATCTAGTAGGTTTTTATTTTCATTTTGTTTTATTTATTATAATTTTTTATTATTACCTATTTTTTTATTATTATTATTATTTTTTTTTTTCACTATAAAATATACCTACCATGTTTATAACTCCAGCATAGGACTAGTCTACATTCTAGATTTTAATTTATTATTTTAGCTTACCTTGAGTGATATAGAATGGTACTGGGCATGAAGTTTTGTGTTCTGTTCAGTCAGGGTTTTGTTTTCCGCTTGAATCTGAATGTTAGCATCACGCACAGCTTCATCCAGTGTTGGGATGGGTTCTGACGAAGAAAAGTAGAACAAATAATAGAGGACCAGTGTAGTAGGTAATGTAAAATTACGTCCAGAAGCCGTAACAATGAAGAATTGCTACAAAAAGGAGCTGTCACAAATGAGCAGTAACCAGTGTTATTGTGGGGTTAGGCTGAACACACAGAAAGCTTCCTTTTTCATTGTCATGGCTTCTGAATAATTACCTATTTTAAATGAAGGATAATTTTTTATTGCAGAATCTGACAGTTGATTATTAATTTTTTAACAAATAATTAATGAGTTAGAAATTGATCCTAAAACAATACAAACCTCCATTAGAGTTGTCCAATTCTCCCTTGAGAATCAGTGTAATCTTCTCATTACGCTGAACAAGGCGATCAAAAGCTTGAATGATCTTGGCTACAGCACGTTTGGATACTTGTACTCTGTTTGCCAATTTCTCGTCTAATTCTTCTTTGTCCCAGGTTGATAACTGCATGAGAAATGAGGTGGTGGCTTCATTTTCATCTGAAAGTTAGAAAAAGAAATAGTGATATTATCATTTAAAGAAATATCAGTAGGATTGGATGGTACAGATTTGTTCTTCCCATAATTTTATTTATTATTGACCAACTCTATTCCATTAAAATAATAATAATAATCAATTATTTATAATCAATTATTAAAAAATAATATAAATAAATAAAAATAATAAAATAATTGGTCATTAATTAGGAATTAGCTCATTGAAAATCTATTAGCTCAAGCTTGGTCCACTTTGAATAGCAAAACTGAGATGAACTATGGGTTCAGGCATAAATTACATGATACGGTGATAAAAACTCAGTCTCATGTTTCCCTCCCCTCCTAAATTTGGTTTATTCTGAATTTGTTCAATGAAAACCACCCGAGCCAGCCTAGTTAGCTTGGTTGGTGGCACATCTGCCTTGTAAGTACTAGGTTGCAGGTTTGATTCCCACCCAGGGCAGATTTTATCCTGATGGGATAATCTTCGTTCTCAGAACGGCTGGCTTTCCTCCTATCCTGTCTTCCTTCTCTCTTTGATTTTCAGTACTGAAGACCCTAGCAGTTACAGTTCCCTCGGTCAAAACTCTTGAAGAAAAAAAAAAAAAAAAAAACACACCCAGAGAGTGCTATAATAAATCTTACTTTTGCTCTCTGACTCATCAGCGGTTTCAGCATCAAATCTCTGCAGGAGGATTCGAATGTCCTCGTTCAGTTGATTCCAATATCGGTTGACAACATTGAGCACTGCATCATCCTGGGTCTGCCGTTTCTCCAGCTGCTCAATTCTCGACCTCAATTCTGCCTCGGCGCGATTCTTCTGCTCAAGGCGTTGAGCGAGCTTCTTGTTTTGAAACTGGAGAACTTTGATGTCCATTTCTTCGAGGGTTGAAATGGGGCCAATCCTTATTGGCTCGAATTGGACCTTTTTCAAAGGCGGCTGTCCGCTGCCGGAAGCGTCCTCCCCTTCTGCACCTCTTTTCGACATGATTTTTGAGAGAAAATTAGGGCTCAGAAGAGTTTAAACTATTCTACTAGCACCAAAAAACAAATTCAAAAGAGTTTCTCCAAGAAGAGGGAAGAGTAGAAAAATTCCAGAGCTTTTGGAAAATTTGGAATTTTTTGTTTACAAAAACTGTGCATAATTTTTTTTGTGTGCATATTTTTCATGATCGAAATTTTTTCTAAAAGATCATCCTCTGACGTCAAATTTCATTTCCGCCGTTCTTCAAAAGAAATCAGCTGATTTTAAAATTTGAACCGGCTCCTAACCTCAAAAATTTGTGAAGACCACAAAAATCCGCAAGATTCGAGTACCTAATCGAGTTCCGAAAAAAAAAGCAAAATTGCAAAAAGTTAAAGTTGAAAAATCAAGTTTTCGTGTGAAGTATTCATTCTCTCCTCGATTTGTGATATTATTGTGATTTTCGGACGTATTTCCCTTTCTACCACATTCTGTTGATCTTCGGTGCTTTTATTTTGTACTTACATTCACACACTCATTTAAAATGTTTTGGGGTAAGTTCTCTCTCTGAACAGGTTGGCGGTGTCAACTAAAAACGTTGTTACCTTAAACTTGCCCATCTTACACTTATCATGGCTATAACAAGCCAACAATTGTTCTGAATCACCGATAGAAACGTTAGCTTTAGCCTCAACTATGTGTTCTGTCTATGGGTTTGGAACAGTCCATGAGAACTCACACACAAAATATTGAATGTTCATGCCTCAAGCCTCATACCTACTTACCTGTTACTCATTAAAAAACAGATGATACCCCTAGAGATGGGTAGTACTTGGTATTTTCGAGACCCGGTAAAAGTAATTGATTACTTTTCGAGAACCGAGTACAAAATACTTGTAATCCAATTACTTTTACTCGTTTATCGAGATCTCTCTCTCTCCCCCCCCAAAAAAGCTGAGCGCCATGAGTCTGCTGTCTGCAGGACTTCCCCTTTCCCTCTCTTCCTAATGTAATCATATTATTTAGTAATCGGTTCTTTTGTAATTGGTTTGTACCTTGTAGACTGTAGACTTGTACTCATCGCGCGACTTGCATTAAAGCAATTACTTTTTTTGAGTAATTGATTACATCCAAATTAGAACCCGTATTTAGTGGTACTTTTGAGAACCGGTACTTTACAAGTAAAATACTTACTCGTATACATCTCTAAATACCCGTGAGACCATAAAACTGTTTGTTAGCATAAATTTCTGATTGGGTCCATGACTTCATGTTCTCATGAGCTGCTAAAGCCTCACATGTAATGCCATTCTGTTCACAACAATACAATTACTATGTCTCTCAGAGCCTGATTCTTGTGTATTACAGATACCTACTGCTATTTTGATCTGACTACTAAGGCCTAGTTCTTCAAAATCACCATACTTATTCAGATTTAATTTATGTTTCCAGGATTTGTCTTGGAACCTAAGAAGCGATACAACACCACTGTGACCAAGCCATTCCACATTTCTATGGCAGCATTGGATCCCAAATCTATTACTGGTAAGATTCATCACATATTTTTACTTTCCTTATCCTATAAGAAGGAAAGTAATGTAATTGGGTCAGTTTTTAGTGCCAAAACACATTTTAAGGCCCCTAGAGCCTAAATACAAAGTTTCAGCCATTGGTCCGTGTGTGTGTCTGTCTCTGTCTGTCCTTCTGTCTGTAAACAAAATATCTCAAGAACGGTAAGAGCTAGAGACTTGAAATTTGGCATGCTGCTGTCAAATGTGACAAGGATGCAACACGAAACTTTTGCGTTTTGGCCGTTTTCAGATATACTGACTAAACAGTTAGAGATATTGTAAAAGTTAATAAATGAACACCTAAGTAACCATCATTCAATAGGATAAAAAAAAAGTTGTGTGATGTTCACACCAGATTTTTTTTTTACATGTATTTGTTATCATTTCATTCTTTGAAAATAGTCTGAATGGGCTGTAGAGCACTTTAATTCCAATTAAAATATCCTATTAAGTCTGCAGTTGCTCTACAGTCCAAGAGCACATAAGTCAGTTTTCCATCTTATTCCTCTTTAATATTTTATATTTTTACACCATTGTAATCTGTTGAGATGGGTTATAATCTTGAAACTGTCAGCTAGCTAGGCTGGTTAGGGTTAGCTGTTCTCCTCCCTGTTTATAGTCCCACAGCCAGACGCTAGTCTACTCTTTGTTTACGTCCCCTAGCCCTAGACAGACAGGGCACCTTTAGTAATAAATTTATTCCCACTTTCTCTCTTGCAGATTTCCGTCTACTACGTGGGTAAGCTCAAGTCGAACAACAAGCAGTTCGACTCCTCCACGCAAGGTCCTGGGTTCAAGTTCCGGCTCGGCAAGGGTGAAGTTATCAAGGGCTGGGATGTGGGTCTGAACGGGATGAAAGTGGGCGGCAAGCGAAGGATCACGATCCCCGCACATATGGCGTAAGTAGAGGAATAATAATATATATTTATTTTGTTTTGTTGATCAAAAAAGTAAGATAATATTTTAATGTGTTTTATAATGTGTAATTGGCTGTACAGACTCCCCACTATTCCCCTTAAGGTAGAAAAACACACTACTATCACGTCACATGAGCTCATGGGAGGTCAGAAAGATGTAGCTCAAAGTTTTTCCCAGAATATTGTAAATAATTCCGTTCATGATAGCCACACTGCCCTCACGTCTCGTGACGTGATAGGAGTATATCTGTGCGATTCGAACCCCTGACCTTCTGCTTAGCATGTAAGCGCGTTACCACTGGGCTAACCGAGGCTTTTCTCTAATCCATGTTTTTTTCTTCTTTCCCTCCTTCCACAGATACGGTAACAAGGGCTCTCCCCCCGCCATCCCACCAAACAGTACCCTGGTATTTGATGTGGAGCTGAAGAACGTCAACTGAACTCTGACTTCAGTCTCCCCTCTCAACCAATCAGAGACGAGCTGTGAGTCAGATATTCCTCTTGGCCAATTAGAATTGAGCTGGACCAATTAGATCACAGAAAATAATTTGACTTCAGCCACCAAAGCTCCGCCCATCAAAGAAAAGAATTTGATTTCAGCAAATCACATTTGAATTAAATCAAAGCTCCGCCCATCACAGAAAAAAGCTTTTAAGCAATTTGATCTCAGCCAATTAGAATCAAGATGGACCAAATGGCTCTCCGCCCATCAACTCCGCCTATCAGCAAACAAAGCTTTTGAGCAGTTTGCTCTCAGCCTGTTAGAATCAAGGTTTACCAAATAAAGATCTCCTCCGCCTCTCAAAGGAAATAGCTTCCGAGCAGTACGTTTTTAGCCAATCACAACGAAGTTGTATCAAATTAACTTTGCCCATAGGTTTTTTCAATTTGACTAGCATTATGTTAGGGCAGTCTCTTCTTGATCCCTCGTGTGCTGCATCCACTTTTGTTTAGTACTAATTGCAATTTGGCTATATAGTCCAGCATAGCAATCATTTGACAGGACTCAGCTTTGATATTTAATGGATAGAGTCAACATCCCTTACTGTTCCTTCTGTAATACTGATTCCCTATCCATCAAACACACAATAATCCACTGCCCTGCCTTACATAGATCCAGAACCAAATTTAATATCCAAAACACCCTCTCTGAAGCCCTAGGCGATAATAATACTTCCATCTCCAATATTATCCTATTTCTGAAAGATATCAATATCTATTCACTAATTTAACTCATACTCTTTCTAAAGGGATTTAGCTGAAAATATTGTTACAAGAAGATGATGATTGTTTTCTTACAGATGATTCAGACTCGGATGATGATGAGGGAGACGAAAGCATGGATGTATCAGACTTAACATTTGATGATGATGATGACGACGACAGTGATGAAGATGATGATGAAGAAGACGAAGATGGTGAGTACTGACTTTACAGTTTGAATACCTTTAGCTGCCTCTATGTCCATAATAAAATACAACTATCTATAGGGTTCTTTCTCCTATCCTGTCTCTCCTTAGATTCAAGACAAGACCTTGGCAGTTGCAGCTCCCTTTATCCAACCTCTTGAAAAAAGAAGGGGATAAAACTAACCTACCTCAGTGGTGTAGTGGTCAAGGCACTCGCCTGGTAAACAGGAGGGCGTGGGTTCAATCCCAGCCGAGGTATGAAATTTTTGTCCTCCGTGAACTTTGACGTCACGGCATACGCTCCCGTAGGCGATGACGTCACATCAAATGTCCCGAGCAAAGCTCCCTCGCAGGCAACGCATTAATGTCTTTGTGCGCATACGTTTCTGCGCAGTTCTTTCTGCTCTTCCGCTAGCGCGCTTGCATAGTGGCGCTACCTAACGGACGAAAAAACCAACTAAGTAAAGTCTGACGTCACACATATTTGAACTCTTTCATTAGAA
>NW_007378808.1:59259-76023 GCF_000475195.1 Diaphorina citri
AAAAAAAATTTGGACCGATTGCAATACTTTCATTACTAGTATAGCTCCGCTATACTGTAGTAATAGAAAGTAAAAAAACTAATATTGCCAGCCTAGTTAGCTTAGAGGGTAGTGCGTCTGCCTGTAAGCGCTAGGCCACGGGTTCGATTCCCGCCCAGTTCGGATTTTATCCTGAACGGATAATGTTCGTTCTCGGAACGACTAGCATTCTCCTATCCTGTCTCTGGCCATGTTTAATTTTCTCGTCCTGAACCACAGTCAACCATCGCATCGTGAGGACTTGTGCTTTTTCTTTTCAAACAGAGAGAACCCTTTGAAACTGCCAGCTAGCTAGGCTGGTTAGGGTTAGCTGTTCTCCTCCCTGTTTATAGTCCCACAGCCAGACGCTAGTTTACGTCCCCTAGCCAGACAGGGCGCCTTTAGTAATTTATTCCCACTTTCTCTCTTCCAGATTTCCGTCTACTACGTGGGTAAGCTCAAGTCGAACAACCAGCAGTTCGACTCCTCCACGCAAGGTCCTGGGTTCAAGTTCCGGCTCGGCAAGGGTGAAGTTATCAAGGGCTGGGATGTGGGTCTGAACGGGATGAAAGTGGGCGGCAAGCGAAGGATCACGATCCCCGCACATATGGCGTAAGTAGAGGAATAATAATATATATTTATTTTGTTTTGTTGATCAAAAAAGTAAGATAATATTTTAATGTGTTTTATAATGTGTAATTGGCTGTACAGACTCCCCACTATTCCCCTTAAGGTAGAAAAACACACTACTATCACGTCACATGAGCTCATGGGAGGTCAGAAAGATGTAGCTCAAAGTTTTTCCCAGAATATTGTAAATAATTCCGTTCATGATAGCCACACTGCCCTCACGTCTCGTGACGTGATAGGAGTATATCTGTGCGATTCGAACCCCTGACCTTCTGCTTAGCATGTAAGCGCGTTACCACTGGGCTAACCGAGGCTTTTCTCTAATCCATGTTTTTTCTTCTTTCCCTCCTTCCACAGGTACGGTAACAAGGGCTCTCCCCCCGCCATCCCACCAAACAGTACCCTGGTATTTGATGTGGAGCTGAAGAACGTCAACTGAACTCTGACTTAAGTCTCCCCTCGCAACCAATCAGAGACGAGCTGTGAGTCAGATATTCCTCTTGGCCAATTAGAATTGAGCTGGACCAATTAGATCTGCCCATCACAGAAAATAATTTGACTTTAGCCACCAAAGCTCCGCCCATCAAAGAAAAGAATTTGATTTCAGCAAATCACATTTGAATTAAATCAAAGCTCCACCCATCACAGAAAAAAGCTTTTAAGCAATTTGATCTCAGCCAATTAGAATCAAGTTGGACCAAATGGCTCTCCGCCCATCAACTCCGCCTATCAGCAAACAGAGCTTTTGAGCAGTTTGCTCTCAGCCTGTTAGAATCAAGGTTTACCAAATAAAGATCTCCTCCGCCTCTCAAAGGAAAGAGCTTCCGAGCAGTACGTTTTTTTAGCCAATCACAACGAAGTTGTATCAAATTAACTTTGCCCATAGGTTTTTTTCAATTTGACTAGCATTATGTTAGGGCAGTCTCTTCTTGATCCCTTGTGTGCTGCATCCACTTTTGTTTAGGACTAATTGCAATTTGGCTATATAGTCCAGCATAGCAATCATTTGACAGGACTCAGCTTTGATATTTAATGGATAGAGTCAACACTCCCTGTTCCTTCTGTAATACTGATTCCCTTTCCATCAAACACACAATAATCCACTGCCCTGCCTTACATAGATCCAGAACTAAATTTAATATCCAAAACACCCTCTCTGAAGCCCTAGGCGATAATAACACTTCCATCTCCAATATTATCCTATTTCTGAAAGATATCAATATCTATTCACTAATTTAACTCATACTCTTTCAACTCCAAATAAAACAGCTGTTTTATGATATTGGCCCAATAGTATTAAGCGACTTGTAATTCCCGCAATCCGTTTGGTTATGAATCCAAAGTACATCCATTATCCGTCCTCCTCATTTCCAAGCAAACCCTATACCTATTACTCTTTTGTTATGAGAATATACCCCGTCCCTTGCATATTATGATGGAACCCGAAAATACCTTAGGTACCTAGTGAGATTAATTAATGAACTGTTTATAACTGATGGGAGTGCAAGGGAGAAAGAAGATGGAAGTGTAAGGGAGAGAGAAGATGGGAGTGTAAGGGGGGGGGAGAGAGAGAGAGAGAGAGAGGGAGGAAGGATATGATGGCTGTGTTATTCACACTCTTCACATCATACCCCGTGAAACGAAGGAGAGAGAGAGAGAGAGAGAGAGAGAGATGGGAGAATTTAGGTAGGTACACTTAGGTTATTTTAATACATACCCCACAAAAACAGAAATGTGAAAAAAAAAGGCCAAGTTCCTGTCCAAAAGTGTCGGCCCTTAAAAGTGGTGAGATCAGAAAATTAAGGCCAAGTCTGCATTCCCAATTTTTCGTATCTGCCGAAAATGCTGGATCTCAATTCCTTCAACCTTCTCTCAATTTTAACTTCGCAATGTTTTCCTTTTATTTTCATGTTAATAATAAGTACCGTATAGTACATATATTTATGTTGATATCTACTACCATGACATAACAAAAATAATAGACTAACAACACCATCACCTCTAAAAGCTCGCAAATAGCTAGGTAATAAGTAGATCTGTACCTACCAATGATGTGTAAATATAAATACACACTTAGAAAATCTGTTGTGAACATCACACGACTTTCCTTATCCTATTGAATGATGCTTATTTTTATGTTCTATTGTAACTTTTACAATATCTCTAACCGTTTAGTCAGTATAGCTGAAAACCGCCAAAAAAATGGTCGAAATCTGCCCAAAAGCGGTCAAAATACCGCCAAGCGCAGCACCCATCTCAACCAAACGTTTTGTGTTGCATTTTTGTCACATTTGTGAACTACATACCAAATTTCAAGTCTCTAGCTTATACCGTTCCCGAGATATTGATTTGTGAATTACATACCAAATTTCAAGTCTCTAGCTCATACCGTTCCCGATATTTTGTTAAATTACACCGAAAACCGCCAAAAAGCGGTAACATGCCGCCAACCGTTGCACCGATCTTAACCAAAAGTTTCGTGTCGCATCTTTGTCACATTTGACATCTACATACCAAATTTCAAGTCTCTAGCTTTTACCGTTCTCGAGATATTTTGTTTACAGACAGACAGACAGACAGACAGACGTGTTGCATCCTTGTCACATTTGACAGCCAAATTTCAAGTCTCTAGCTCTTATTGTTCTCGAGATATTTTGTTTACAGACAGACACGGACCAATGGCTGAAACTTTGGATTTAGGCTCTAGGGACCTCAAAACGTGTTTTGGCACTAAAAACTGACCATCGAAAATTTGACCCGATTACATTACTTTCCTTCCTATAGGATAAGGAAAGTAAAAATTCACTGGACAACGGTTAAAAAAAAAAAGTGAAGCCTATCATCGAGTTTCCTGTAAACGCGGCTTTTTGTATCTCTTTGGAATCTCAAATTTTTGACCTCGATGGAACAGCTGATTTCAGCAAGACATTCATTCCAAAATCAAAATAAAACACAAGGCAAAAAAAATCCAAATCGCTGTCGAAAATTTTGTTTCACGGATTTCCCCCAGACAGTTTTTAGCCCCGGAAAAATCCAGTTTGGGGTTTCAAGAGGAAAATCCATGTCCATACGGTGTACAAATGCGTTTCTGTTGTAAATAAAGTCACTTGTAAGTATACCTGTGAGTTGGACACAACAGAACTCCTGCCCTACATGTACAGGGCTCTGGGTTGGTTTCTGAGGTTTTCCTATCTGTTCCAACGCCTAGTCCATTATCTTGAATCAATTAGGAAGCACTTGGTCTGATAAGGTGACAGGTATATTCATAGAAAATAGGTAGCTTGTCAGATAAGTGTTGACAGGATATGAAGATAGTCTCGTACCATTTTGTTCTCACGTAACAGCTGTGAATAGCCTACCTGTTTTAATATTCTGTGAATAAATTAGATATTTTTTTGACAGTCCATGAGACAGGCTGAATTTCTTTGATGAACTGTTTTAGAAACTTGAGATAAATGGTTACTTTTCTCACAGATCTTGTCTGTAAATCCAGTGTATAAAATTAAGCAAGTTCTGTTGCTGTAAACATTTATAAGTACTTGTTGTACTCTCTAACATACCAGTATTCACAGTTTTTCCCGTGCAACATATTAAAAAAGGGAAATGGGCCCCAGACTATGGATCAAACTTTTATTATTATTATTCAGGGCACTGATTGTAATTTTTTGTGTAATTTAGGGCACTATCTGTAATAAAATAACTATTTGAAACTCTTAATTGACCCATTTCTCTACCGCACCCAGGTGACAAGCACCTGTTTTAATATTCTGTGAATAAATTAGATATTTTTTTGACAGTCCATGAGACAGGCTGAATTTCTTTGATGAACTGTTTTAGAAATTTGAGATAAATGGTTACTTTTCTCACAGGTCTTGTCTGTAAATCCAGTGTATAAAATTAAGCAAGTTCTGTTGCTGTAAACATTTGTAAGTACTTATTGTACTCTCTAACCCATAAAATATACAAGATCTAGTTCAGACTGCTGAGGTAAAAAAAAAAATCAGTTCTATTTGAGCAGGATAAATTAGGTGTAGTCTATTCTGTATACATGAACACCTACATACCTACTCTCTGTGGCAAAGTTTCAAATTGAATTACTGGGATCAGCTCTGACACTTGGGTTGGGTATAAAACCGGAGTTGGAGTAAATCAGTGACACAGTTCAAAACAACTGTATAATTATTCTATCTCTTCTATTTCTATAGTCATGTACTTATACTCTATCTAGTCAATTTCCATTGTGATTATTGGCTAGATGCCACCTATTTTCAATGGGCAATCAATTTTACTAACAAACTGTTTGATGTTGGATTGGCTCGTATGGTGCTAATGTGTTTTTACTCTTTACAAGATCTAGTTCAGGCGTCTGAGGTAAAAAAAAAAAAAAAAAAAAAAAAAATCAGTTCTATTTGATCAGGATAAATTAGGTGTAGTCTATTCTGTATACATGAACACCTACATGGGTACCTACTCTCTATGGCAAAGTTTCAAATTGAATTACTGGGATCAGCTCTGACACCTGGGTTGGGTATAAAACCGAAGTTGGAGTAAATCAGTGATACAGTTCAAAACAACAAACTGTATAATTATTCTATCTCTTCTATTTCTATGGTCATGTACTTATACTCTATCTAGTCAATTTCTATTGTGATTATTGGCTAGATGCCACCTATTTTCAATGGGCAATCAATTTTACTAACAAACTATTTGTTTGATGTTGGGTTGGCTCGTATGGTGCTAATGTGTTTTCATTTCATCATTCCAGGTTTAAACTTAACCCTTGGCTGTTTCAAGTTTTACCTATGACAACCACACAAGAATCTGGGTAAGATGAATATTTTATTATTAATCAAGTAGGTTGGTATGTCAATTTTTAAATTGTTTACTTAAGATAGATGTTACATAAGACAGACTTAAACACATGGAGTGAAAAAGTAAGGTAGGATAATTATTCTTCTATCCTTCATTCTGATTCGGCTCTATTCTATTGTTCTAGTCCTTTTCCTCTCACCTTTTAATGTTTAAGCTGAGAAAAACTGGTTGTTCATGGGTAAGATGAATATTTTATTATTAATCAAGTAGGTTGGTATGTCAATTTTTAAATTGTTTACTTAAGATAGATGTTACATAAGACACACTTAAACACATGGAGTGAAAAAGTAAGGTAGGGAGTTAGGATAATTATTCTTCTATCCTTCTTTCTGATTCTGCTCTATTCTATTGTTCTAATCCTTTTCCTCTCACCTTTTAATGTTTAAGCTGAGAAAAACTGGTTGTTTGGAAGAGCAGTAGGCTGAAAGATAAGTTGTATTTTGACAAATTTAATGAATTAAAGACATGTGCTGATTTATTTAATTTCTTTGCCCTCCTCTAGATTCAACATGTCCAGTATCAGGCAGGTCATCAACGATGCTGTTGAAAGAGGTAAGATTTTTACTTGAAATTCTTATAAGTAGTAACTTACATTTGTAAATAATTAACCTCTGTTACTTGGTTTTCAAATAAAGGTAGTAGAATTATCAATTCTCACTAGGTAAACAAATATTTGATCATTTAGGAACCATACAATATTGCTATTAAAAAAAATAATAATAATTATAATAATAATAAAAAATAATAAAAAAAACTTAAATCTTTCACTCCGGACTCTTTCTAATAAAATCTCCCTTTAACCCTTTCGCTCCCAGGCGGGCAATTACGTGCGCGACGACGTGGTTTCGTCGACCATCCAGCTCATCTCCGAATCTTTTTACTTGAAATTCTTATAAGTAGTAACTTACATTTGTAAATAATTAACCTCTGTTACTTGGTTTTCAAATAAAGGTAGTAGAATTTGTTTGTTCAAAGAGATTGTATTAGCCCAAGGGCTCTCAACCTTTTCAATTCTCACTAGGTAAACAAATATTTGATCATTTAGGAACCATACGTATAACACTCCTTCATGAGTAAAAAAAGAGACCATTTCTAGAATCAACTGATAGTCTTGGTTAAGATAGCCTTCATAGAATTTCATCACAAAATTTAAACAAGTTGTTCAAGCCTTGTAACTTTACTGCACCGTGTGTATCGGCGAATATGGGGATTTGCTCCTGAACCCGCGACCCGGGGACCAGGAGACCACGAGTCAACCACCGCTCAGCGAGGCCGAGGTAAGAGAAAAGGGGATTACAGTAGTAGAAATAATGGAAGTTGAAATAATCGAGATTCTACTGTATTATTATTTCTTCTGACTGCAACGAGTTGCGTAAATTTATCCAGTAGGTATAACCTTTTTCAAGTCACCTTTGAATATCAACTTCAAACTCATGGGCATGATACAGTGATACACCCTAGGAATTATTATTATTTTTTTAATGAGTCTTCTTTCTGCTTTTTTCTTTTGTAATTTGTAATTTTGTACCTATTTTGTATTTTGTTTTGTTTGTACCTTTTGTACCAAATACATAAGACCTTGTTTAGACTGCGGGAGTGCAGGGGCTTTTCAGTCTCATTCTGGCAGTGTAAACAGGGTATATTCTATTCTATATCTTGGAGAGTTCCAGCAGCCATTATATTGGCCATAATTCAACGAATTTATTACTATTTAATTATTATTATTTTTTTTTTTTTTTTTTGTAAAATTTGCTTAATAAACGGAAATAATAGATACCTATCTACCTAAGTAAATATAAGTATAATAATTTTATATTTATTAAATGTGAAAAAAAAAAATAACAAATGGAAATAATACGAGTATCTTGATTATCTTGTTAATTTCAGATACCCTGCTCATTTTGGTCAACTGGAGTGCCTCAAACTGATAGCATCTTCTCGGTTTACGGATAAGAGGATTGGCTATCTCGGTGCCATGTTACTTCTTGACGAGAGACAGGATGTACATCTGCTCATCACCAACAGCTTGAAGAAGTAAGTTTTCATCTCTTTAACTTTCTCAAAGCAAGAACGGTTTTATTACTTGAAAGGAATTTGAAATGTGTAAAACATTTTTTGAGAATAGGTGATGTCAATTGTGATCAATGGATGTTGTAGCATATCCACCCCATAGCCCAAAGTTGATAAGAGCCAATACTCCTATTTATCTAAGTTTTGGGTCAACATCAGGAAGTCTTCTTTTTCTCCACCTTTTTCCATGTACAGACGGGTTTTGTATTTCTTGTGACAGGATGTACATCTGCTCATCACCAACAGCTTGAAGAAGTAAGTTTTCATCTCTTTAACTTTCTCAAAGCAAGAACGGTTTTATTATTTGAAAGGAATTTGAAATGTGTAGAACATTTTTTGAGAATAGGTGATGTCAATTGTGATCAATGGATGTTGTAGCATATCCACCCCATAGCCCATAGTTGATAAGAGCCAATACTCCTATTTATTGGGTCAACATCAGGAAGTCTTCTTTTTCTCCACCTTTTTCCATGTACAGACGGGTTTTGTATTTTTTGTCAGTAATTATGCAGAAGTCACGTCCGTGGAAAAGAAAGCTCCTTTTTGTATTTAACCTAACCCTATAATAACAATGGTCACTGCTCGTTTGTGCCAGTTCCTTTGGTAGCAATATTCCACGGACGTGACTTCTGCACAAGTACCTTTTTGTCAGCCACACAATCAGCAATAGGTTGATATCTTTTGGGGGTGACATTTGGTTTTGGCTACAAAATTTTACAAATGGATGCCCTTGTCTTCAACCTATGCTATTTCTTTAGCAAGTGAAATTTCAGGCTGCTATGCTCCCTGAGTCCCTCAGTATCCTGCAAGTACTTTTTGAAAATTTTGCAGTCAAAATACAATAAATTAAAAAAAAAAAAAACAGTTTTTTTTTCTTTTATTTTTCCACCACCGTTTTTATTTTTATTCTTTAGGGACTTGACCAAGTTTATTCTATTCTATTCCCCAGTGACCTGAACAGTTCCACACAGTTCGTGGTGGGCCTCGCTCTGTGCACGCTGGGGGCTATAGCCTCGCCGGAAATGTCCCGGGATTTGGCCTCCGAGGTTGAACGTCTCATGAAGTCCTCTAACGCCTACATCCGGAAGAAAGCCGCCCTGTGCGCCTATCGCATCATATTGAAAGTGCCTGAGCTCATGGAGATCTTTCTGCCTGCCACCCGACTCCTGCTGTCCGATAAGAATCATGGTGAGTTGTTGTTCTTGTAGCAGCTTCAGCTGTAGCTGTATGGTGATGGCAGAATAAAAAAAAAGATATATATATATTATTTTTTGTATCAGCCATACACCAGGTTGATGGTCTCTAGCCATGTTTAATTGGCTCGTCCTGAACGGCAGTCAACCATCGTGAGGACTTGTGTTTAATTGATTATTCTTTAACCTTTTGCGTACAGAATCAATTTCACCAGAATCGCTCTTACGGTAGGATTCATGTCCCACATGAAACTCAAGCGTTGTTGTTACAGTCAGACGTAAAGAAAACATTTTTTTTCAAATACGTTAGGATTCATGTGAGACATGAAACCTCCGAAAAGCGATTTGTGGTAGGCTTCATGTCACACATGAAATTGTTCCCCCGCTTTTAATTTATTTTCTTTTTTTTCCTAGTTGAGATAGAAACATCTGGTTTTTTTTGTCTTCTTCGGAAATCTTCGGACTATAATTCCGAATGCTTTGGAATCATAATAAACAAACACCGGCTTTTCAGTCTGCATTTGAAACCCCCCCGGCAAAAAAAATATTTTCCCGAAATTTTGTGGGGGTTTTTTTTTTTTTTTTTTTTTTTTTTTTTTTTCTTTAATTTTTCTTTTCTCTTCTTACAGGTGAAAATCCTGAAGTTACTCCGCATCCTGGGCAAAAACGATGTGGAAGCTTCGGAAGCAATGAACGATATTCTGGCTCAGGTAGCTACCAACACAGAGACCAGCAAGAATGTGGGCAACACCATCCTGTACGAAACCGTGCTGTCTATCATGGACATCAAGAGCGAAAGTGGACTCCGAGTAAGTAGCGAAAGGCTAAGTGTATTTTCCTTTGGGGAAACGTTTGGAATCTCGGCTTTCGAGCTTTATGAAAAAGTATTAATCAAAACCAAAATAAATATCAAATTCTTTGTGGTAAAGCAGAGCTTTTTCACAACTTTTGTGATTATCACAGCATTATTACTTGACGCCTCTTTTGCAATCAATTTCCCATATTTCAGTAATCTTTTCACTCTGGTAATGCCACTAGTCGCTACTCGATTAAAGCAGTTAATCAATTGGACTCCTTACGAGGCTGAGTGCACCTCGAACTCCAAGTACAGGGCGGAAAAAACTTCGACCCCGCCGGGAATTGAACCCGGGACCTCCTGCGTGCAAGCCTAGTGTGATACCCACTCGGCCACGGAGTTTGCTTCTCTATGAAAAAGTATGTGTCTAGTCCCTCTATTTTGTTACTTTCATTTACGTCTTTTTTTTTTTCTCTCCTCAGGTTCTAGCAGTGAACATCCTGAAAGCAGTTCATCAATTGGACTCCTTACGAGGCTGAGTGCACCTCGAACTTCAAGTACAGAGCGGAAAAAACTTCGACCCCGCCGGGAATTGAACCCGGGACCTCCAGTGTGCAAGCCTAGTGTGATACCCACTCGGTCACGGAGTTTGCTTCTCTATGGAAAAGTATGTGTCTAGTACCTCTATTTTGTGACTTTAATTTTCGTCTTTTTCTTCTTCTCTCCTCAGGTTCTGGCAGTGAACATCCTAGGCCGCTTCCTACTGAACAACGACAAGAACATTCGTTACGTGGCTCTGAACACGTTGCTCAGGACCGTTTACATCGACACTAGTGCCGTGCAGCGACATCGGAACACAATACTCGAGTGCCTGAAAGACCCTGACGTATCTATTCGGAGGTAAGGTTATTCCCATAATGGGACTTTTTAGTACTGGCTAGCAGTAAAAAAATGAGATGGATAAAAAAAAAATCCGTTGTTTCATTAAAAACTTCTTTAAAAAAGTAAAAAAAAAATCCCGATCTATTCTATTCTACTTACTTTATTCTATTGCATTTTATTCTATTCTTTTTACGTTATTCCATTGGTCTATTCTATTTTAGGTACGTGTTATGTTATTCTACTGTTCTATTCTATCTATTTTACTTTATTCTCTTGTTCTATTCTATTTTGAATCCATTATTCTTATTCTATTCTATTCTAGACGTGCTCTGGAGTTGAGCTTCGCGCTGGTCAATTCGGCCAACGTTCGCTCCATGATGAAAGAGCTTCTCATATTCCTCGAGAAGTCGGAACCGGATTTCAAGGCGCACTGTTCCTCCAATATTGTGCTTTGTGCTGAACGGTTTGCGCCCAACAAGCGGTGGCATTTGGACACACTGCTGAAAGTTTTGGTCGCGGTGAGTAAAGTAAAATATATCTTGTTAATACTGTTGAACCGTCCACACTGTTTCGATTGACCTTGTCGATCGACGGACGGTCGAATTTGTTTGGACACACCTTCAGAGACGTGTAAAGAGTTATAAAAAAGAACTACTCGAATCTTTTCACTAAGTACTCAGTCAATGAGTCAGATCTTAAAACATGTAACTCACTCTTTGAGAATCTCTTAGGATTCAGTAACAGAGCTCTTAGGGATCAGAGGTAGAGAACACTTCAAGTAGTTATCTTTCACCCAAGAGTCTACTATTGAAGAGCCAGAAAGTATAAAAACAAGAGTTTGTTTCCAGGCCTTTGGTATGGTTATATTTTATTCTTATTCTATTCTATTCTAGACGTGCTCTGGAGTTGAGCTTCGCGCTGGTCAATTCGGCCAACGTTCGCTCCATGATGAAAGAACTTCTGATATTCCTCGAGAAGTCAGAACCGGATTTCAAGGCGCACTGTTCCTCCAACATTGTACTATGCGCCGAACGGTTTGCGCCCAACAAGCGGTGGCATCTGGACACGCTGCTGAAAGTTTTGGTCGCGGTGAGTAAAATTTCAACTTATTGTTTCATTACAAATTTTCATCAGTAAATAGGTTTCTTCAAATTAAATTGATCCCAAGGGCCAGGCAATGCCTAGACCCTTGACAAATGGAGTGTGCCTGAAGGTATGTGATGTGTTCCAATCCACTCGACCCCGATCTCGACCTCCCAGTATTAACAAATATATCTTGTTAATACTGTTGAACCGTCCACACTGCTTCGATTGACCTTGTCGATCGACGGACGGTCGAATTTGTTTGGACACAACTTCAGAGACGTGTAAAGAGTTATAAAAAAGAACTACTCGAATCTTTTCACTAAGTAGTCAGTCAATGAGTCAGATCTTAAAACATGGAACTCACTCTTTGAGAATCTCTTAGGATTCAGTAACAGAGCTCTTAGGGATCAGAGGTAGAGAACACTTCGGGTAGTTACCTTTCACCCAAGAGTCTACTATTGAAGAGCCAAATGAAGGAGGACGCCCAAGATCGAGAAAAGTGGAGAACGTCGTGTTGAAACCTGTCCTAGGACAGATCTACATCTATATATATTTTCCGCTAGTCACTGACAAGTGACAAGAGTTTCGCTGTAGAATAGAGTACCTAAGTATACCCTGTTTATACTGAGTCAAAAAAGGTCTTACGAGTAATTGGAATAGAATAATTTTTATATCGTAGCATGCCCATCGCGTAGTATGCCTCTCATCAGATGGGCGAGAAGAGACACAACACTTTCCATTTAGGTGCTGGGTCAAGAAGAAGTACCTAACCCGTTGAAATATTTATAATTGAAAAACGAGTTCAAATTTTTGTCGATGGTAGGATTCGAACTCACAACCTTCTGCATGGCAAGCAAGCTCATTACCACTGGGCTAACTGTGCCCTTCATTTAACCCTTTATATCCTGCTGTATCCATGACAACCAATTCAATATCTCAATCGATATTGTAAGATTTTCCCAGTCCAGTCTGTCCAGTTTTTTCAATTGCATTTTTCGACTCAATATAAAATGTCCTCTTTCCACATAGCTTTTCATGTTCAACTTACCACTCGTCTTTTCATTTCAATACACACATTTAATTCATAAAATATCCCTAGTGCCCAACCTTTTCAGAGGTAGATTGACTTGAATTCTCAATACAGTCTTGTGATCAACTTATCTAATGAGAGACAAGTTTAGAGTAATTGGGTGTGTAAGATGAAATTGCCAGGTTCAAACACTGCTGGGTGTGCTGGTCGCGATCGATTTATATCATGGTATTTAACCCTTTATGTCTCTCATCCTTCATTAACCCTTTGCAGGCGAGAACAAAGACAAGGTGAGCGTGAAGGCGTACGACAACCACGGGGTCGTTATCAATCTCCTCCTAGACTCGCAAACACCCGGTGATAGCGTTACCATAGTAACCATGCAGGCGACCAATGAGAATCTGACCCTCGTCAGCGATTTCCTATTCCAAGCTGCCGTACCCAAGGTAAGAAAATCGAGCGATTTAAAGCGGCTTTTTCTATGAGTTTTGATAGGCAGACTAGCTATGTATGTATCTAGGCTGGCTAGAAACATATTTTTATTTAAAGAATTAAATTTATTTGATTGTATTTTTTAGGGTTGTTAATGGGCTCTAGGCAAAATCTCCCTTCGGGCCAAGGCGGGTTTTGCTTTTCTTCGAACTCATCAGCCAAACTTATGTAGCTCTCAGGTGTTGGCTGTCAATGCCATTGTTTTATTTGGGGGGAAGTGAGAACTTAGCAAGTTGTGAGTCCCTCAGGGCTTTTCGTTCGTTCACAAATCCAAATCATATTGAATTCTATTTTGTTTTTCAGACGTTTCAACTTCAAATGCTCCCTCCATCCGACACAAACATACCGCCTGGCAGTCAGGTCACCCAAACTTTACGCGTAGCGAAAGCCAACAATAATGTAAGTAGCACTTGGAATAGAATAGAATCTATCAATCTCTAATTATTTGTGGTAAAGCAGAACTTTTGTGGATATCACAACATTACTAAGTGCCTCCTTTGCAATCAATTTCCATACTTCAATAATCTTGTTACACTGGTAATGCCGCCACTGGTCGCTAGTCGATCAAAGTAGCTACTCAATCGTCTTCACGAGGCTGAGTGCACCCCGAACTCTAAGCACAGAGCCGACGAAACTTCGACTTCGACCCCACCGGAAATTGAACCTGGGCCTCCTGCGTGTAAGCCTAGTGTGATACCCACTCGGCCACGGAGGTTGCTAATTTGATTAAACCATTTACTGGGCCGCCACTGGTCGCTAGTCGATCAAAGTAGCTACTCAATCGTCTTCACGAGGCTGAGTGCACCCCGAACTCTAAGCACAGAGCCGACAAAACTTCGACTTCGACCCCACCGGAAATTGAACCTGGGCCTCCTGCGTGCAAGCCTAGTGTGATACCCACTCGGCCACGGAGGTTGCTAATTTGATTAAACCATTTGCTGATTACTTGTAATTCGACTTTTTTTTTCCAGGTGCAAGCTAGTTTACGAATGCGAATCAAAGTATCCTACAATGTAAACGGGACCTTCATTCAAGATCAGGCTGAGGTGAACAATTTCCCATCTATAATGTGACGCCCATTCTAGGCAAATCAAATGCCTGTGACGTCAAAATCAAACTTCTGTGACGTCAACTCTAGGAAAATAATGCTTCTGTGACCTCAAATCTGGAAATGTCATACGTCTGTGACGTCTAAATTATATTTCTGTGACGTCAACTCTAGGGAAATAATGCGTCTGTGACCTCAAATCTTCTGTGAAGGCAAATCAAATGCCTGTGACGTCAAAATCAAACTTCTGTGACGTCAACTCTAGGAAAATAATGCTTCTGTGACCTCAAATCTGGAACTGTCATACGTCTGTGACGTCTAAATTATATTTCCGTGACGTCTACTCTAGGGAAATAATGCTTCTGTGACCTCAAATCTTCTGTGTTGTCAACTTAAGAGGAAATCATACTTCTGTGACCTAAACTCTAAAAGAATCAAATTGGATTACGCGCTAATTATTCCTCCGATACTTCAAAATTCAAGCAATCACAGGGACATTTTTGTTTTCAATGGTGAGTAGTTAAAGGCAAATTCAATATTTTTTCAAGGGTTTCCCGGGAAACTAAAAAGGCTTTTTTCAATCCTGAAAAAACATAGGAAAATCACAGATCAACTTTTTTTTTCGTCATCCTAGCTTAGAAAACGAGAACTTTATTTTTGTTGACACATGAAATATACTTGAAATATTTTTTGTACATACATTATGATGATAGGTAGGCTAATATTTTAAAGGCAATAGTTACTCACGATGTATTAACACGTTAACAATTCGGCGATTATCTTTAATCAAGATAATACCTTGATGTATTATTGGAAAATAATACGTAACTCAATGTTGTAACTACCCATGTTACTCGAAAGACGCAGACCCTGTCTGAACACGGAAAAAGGAGAAGAAGAAGAAGAAGAAGTTACTTCACTAAAAGTAAAAAAAAAAAATCTTCGAATCATGTTGATTGACATCCTCCGTGCCCGAATGGGTATCACTAGGCTTTAGCCGGAAGTCCCGGGTTCGATTCCCTTCGAAGTCAAAGTTTCTTTTGGACTCCCTGCTTGAAGATAATTTAGTGGCTTATTTACAAAAAGTTTCTAAAAAAAAAAAAAAAAAAAAAAAAAAAAAAAAAAAATCGAATCATGTTGATTGACATCCTCCGTGCCCGAATGGGTATCACTAGGCTTTAGCCGGAAGTCCCGGGTTCGATTCCATTCGAAGTCGAAGTTTCTTTTGGACTCCCTGCTTGAAGATAATTTAGTGGCTTATTTAAAATGGTTTTCAAAAAAATGGATGTAATGCAAGACGGAAGGAGTGTTCTAGCCAAAAGTAACCCTAGCAATATGCGTTAGGTTTCATACAAAAAATTCTTAAAACGTCATTGAAACATGGGTAGGTAAGTATTATTACTCGTCAACATGAAGTCAGATAATTTTTCCCTGAATAAGACCTTAAAGGTTTTCGTTATTTTTTATTTCGGGTGATCATTCTTTTGGGACACTCCTGAATAATTGTAAATTATATTTTAATTTTTATTCATCTATTGTTTGCGATTTCTTGAGACTGACTGAAATCGTAAATGTCTTGAAATTAATATTTATTTCAGCTAAGTGTTATCTATCTACTTTGAACGACAAACTTATAAAAAAGTTATTGGAGTCAGAGAAAGTAAAAAAGTTAACCAGTTTTTCCATTGTCTATAGAGGATTTTTCACTACTTAGAAAAAATATTATATGAGACTTCTACCTTCTACCCTCAAAAACCACGAATAAACTACCATTTGGGAGAATTTAAGAATCTAGTGATTTCTTTTCCTAGACTAGTGATTTTTAAAAATTTGGAGTGGAGACCCTGTTTTCTACTGGGAGTTTAGGGCCAAATCATGATTTTTTTTTTCTTTTTTTTTTCAAAAAAAGCATTTTAAAAAAAAAGCATTTTGGCTCAAATGTAAAATGGGTCAAAAAAAGCATTTAAAATGTAAAATGCAAAATGCTTTTTCAAAACCAATTTGAAATGTAAAATGTAAATGTACATTTTACATTTTGCATTTTGCATTTTCCATTTTGCATTTTGCGGTTCGCATTAAGTATCGGAAGACAGCAGGGGAGTGAGAAAAATATAGATGTTGTTGTTGTTGTTGTAGCGGCTTTAGCTACAACCGAAAGGTGATGACAAAATAGAGAAAATATCCTTCTATAAGCCATACACCAGATTGATGGTCTTTAGCCATGTTTGATAGGCTCGTCCTGAACCAGAGAGCCCTTCGAAACTATAAGCTAGCAAGGCTGGTTAGGGTTAGCTGTTCCTTATTTATAGTCGCACAGCCAGTGTAAATGTACATTTTACATTTTGCATTTTGCATTTTCCATTTTGCATTTTGCGGTTCGCACATCTCTGCAAATAAGCATCATTCGATAGGATAAGGAAAGTCGTGTGATGTTCTGTGACCTAAATTAATACGTGTACAGTTAATAATTTTCTTTAAATTAGGTTAGGTTAGGTCTTTTTGGGGGATAAGACCTTTAGAAAGTAGAAACAAGGGAAATATGTAATAATAAAAAAACTATCGAAAACTATCGATAGTTATCGATAGTTTTTTTGAAAAATATCGATAACTATCGATGGCGCCGACTATCGATAGTTCTCCTCCTCTA
>NW_007378808.1:76033-78744 GCF_000475195.1 Diaphorina citri
GATAGTTATCGATAGTTTTTTTGAAAAATATCGATAACTATCGATGGCGCCGACTATCGATAGTTCTCCTCCTCTATCCCCCGAACGACACAAAATGTCGTATAAGCAATGTATTTTAATTTTTTACTTAAAGCTAAATCAAAATTTTGAAGGTGTACCTTCAAAATCAAGCCCCCCCAAAAATTTAGGCAAGAACCGCCTATGATGTAGTTTTACTTAAAGCTAAATCAAAATTTTGAAGGTGTACCTTCAAAATCAAGCCCCCCCAAAAATTTAGGCAAGAACCGCCTATGCTTCCAAGGTCATAAATTAGCCTTTATACTATCTCAAGGATTTTTTACTTAAAGCTAAATCAAAATTTTGAAGGTGTACCTTCAAAATCAAGCCCCCCCAAAAATTTAGGCAAGAACCGCCTATGAGCATTCTTAAGGCCGCTGTTTGGGCTTGAACTTGGTTCAAGTTAAATTATTGGATTTAGCAAACTTATTTTTTGCCAGCCTAGTTAGCTTGGTTGGTAGCGCATCATCTACCTGGTAAACGCTAGGTCACTGGTTTGTTTCCCGCTCGGAGCGGACTTTATCTTAAACAGATAATGTTCGTTCTCGGAACGGCTGGCTTTCACCTATCCTGTCTCCTTCCCTCTTCGCTTTCAGGAGGTTTAAAAAGCTCCAAATGGTTGTTCTAGCACATTTACCGGATTATTGAAGGCAAAAGTGCAGGGTGGATACTGAATAAGCTGGTAAACGCTAGGTCACTGGTTTGTTTCCCGCTCGGAGCGGACTTTATCTTAAACAGATAATGTTCGTTCTCGGAACGGCTGGCTTCCTCCTATCCTGTCTCCTTCTCTCTTCGATTCCGGGACGATAAGACCTTGGTAGTTACAGTTCCCTCTGTTAAAACTCTGAAAAAAGTTCCATTAAATGGGACTTTTTTCATAAACGGATAAGGTTCGTTCTCGTTCTCGGAACGGCTGGCTTTCACCTATCCTGTCTCTTTCCCTCTTCGCTTTCAGGAGGTTTAAAAAGCTCCAAATGGTTGTTCTAGCACATTTACCGGATTTTTGAAGACAAAAGTGCAGGGTGGATACTGAATACTTACTTTCTGCCGTCTTGAAATCGGCAAAGTTCCAAATCATTTCTCCAATGAAGAAGTGTTTCTTTCTTAGATTGTCAAAAGCTTTGAAGTGTTCGGACAGCATATCTATCTGGAACTCCTCAGACCAGACGTACGATGGGTACTGGAAAGCATAATGTTATATTACTAGTGATTCAGTGAACTATACATAGAACTCAACTTGAAAAGGGGCTCTACGGACCACACCTATCCAAGAACGGTAAAGTTTGGTTAAAAAATTTCCGTCCTGGTCGGGATTCGAACCCGACACCTCCAGGTTGAGAGTCAGTGTTCTTGACCACTCAGCCACAGAGGTTAGCTAAATAAAGTGTTTGATGGGTTTTTGGTTTGATTTGATGGAATTTTAAAAGGGGGGCGGATACTTTTCCTAGGGATCTCTTTTCAATCCTTTCCATTAGCCAATAAGAGCGGATTATTATTTTCGGATCTTTCTGAATTTCAACCGCTTCCAACTCCGGACCGGTACTGAGTAAACACGTCAAAAAATGGTGAAAATAGTAGAAAATTTTGTTTTCCAACTAACAGACAAATCCCCGATGCACTCTGACGTGGAGCGACTGAAATACCTATCAGCAAAAAAGAGAAGGGTTTGGTGTTACTTTAATGGTATAGAGGGCCATTTTTGATATTTGTTGAACATTGGCGGGCCGCAGGTATTCACCCCCCCCCCAGTAAAAAAATTGTTGTAAAAAAAATCATGGGATTCATTTGTTTTTTAAAAAGAATAGGTACTGTTTGTGGGAGTCTCCAAATCTTGTACGTCTGAACTAGATCCACCGTGCTAGTGATTTTGATCCAAATTTTTAGTAAGTAGGTAAAATAGATATTATTTTATTAGATAGATACGTTTACCAAGAAGTAACTTTTTAACTTCTTCATTTTGTTTCAAAGATTAAAGTAATAAAAAAAAATAATAATAAATAAAAAGTCTCCTTATGAAATATTATTAATTTATTATTTAAAATTATATACCTTTGTGGCTCGCAGCGGGCCGCACAATTTGACCATGCCGGCGGGCGCCATGCGGCCCGGCGCCGCAGTTTTGACATGCCTGGTCTAATATTAAAGTAAGGTAAATATGGGCACTTGATGCGGTAAACAGGTGTGAATTGATAGGCAAATTGAAGGTGATGGTTAATTGGTTGTGTATTGTTATACAGATCTATGATTGTTCATATTTCCAATATATTCAGCGATAAGACCAATTCATTAGCCCTTATTAAAAAAATCGCGGCGTGGACGCTTTTGAACTGATCAACTGCCGGTTAATAACGTATGAAATATGTGGCGAGATGTGGAATCATTAGTTCACTTGGATCTCCCAGAATGATTAATGAAAAACGCCTTATAACCATAAAAGCGACTTCAACATACTCGGAGAGATGAGCCCATAGCGTTCATATCCTACAACAGCTAGAGAAATTGTGTTCTCATACACCTTCCGCCCCGTACCGCTTACCCCATTGAACAGGAAAATCCAACAGAATTTGGGCAAATCTACCTAACTATAATAGGGCCGTATATAAATTCGGGGTAATGTCCACACACTTCTTCTCAATTCTAATCTTATATCTATT
>NW_007378808.1:81009-88493 GCF_000475195.1 Diaphorina citri
GGGGTGCGCATCTGACCCACAAAGGATCTGTAAACTCTGAATTAGCCTTTTCCCCGAAACGACAATGGAAACCGGGCCCCTTTAAACTAAGACCTGGCCAAAAGCCCTTTCTTTGTGGTCACTACCACTATCCTGATCGGAGCCAACCAGCCTAGGCCGCCTGGTAGGTGCGCCCGACACGTCCAAGTCCGGACCGCAAAGCCAACCCTGGTTAGGGAGAAGACGGGGGGAGAAAACGATAGAAATGGGTCAGAGAAAGCGAACCCACACCCGACATGAAACGAACATCAGCCGTAAAAAAAGGAAACATTAGAATATTTGCCAAAGAAAAACAAGAGTCAAAGGACAGAACACCACCACCCACCACTCACCGTGGACCCGTGACCCACGTGACTACGTGCAGGTGTGCATCAAAAAAAGAACCAATTTTATTGAAACCAGAGGGCTAAAAAGGGTAAAGTTTGCAATCCAAGGGCCAGGCCAAACCTTCACAATTAGACGACAGGTTAAAGTTTACTGTCCTTATCCAAAAAAAAAAAAAAAAAAAAAAGTAAATGGGGGAAAAAAAAAAAAAAAAAAAAAAAAAAAAAAAAAAAAAATCAACCAAAGGCATAACAAGGCAGATTCTCAGCTCCCTGATTTAAAGACAGGGCTTACCGCTTTATCAATGTGGACGTTATAGTTAATAGCCGCCGTCAGAGGGCGCGTCGAGTCCAAATAGCGAGCGAACTTTGTGACGGATCTGTTTTAGAACATGGGACGAGGGAGTTATTATGTACAGACTTCATGATTTGAGGAAGCAGAGGCGTTCCTATGTTGGACACTCCAGTGTTGATGTAATGGGACTAAGTAACCTCTGATTACTACCCAATTTTTCCAATAAACTGGGTCTGAGAGCCCTCTCCGAAACGTAAGAACAAATTTAATGCTTTGTCTGACGTTGAACCTAGAACCTCCGGTTTCTAAGTGTGATATACTCGTAAGAGTCGTAAGTATTGAGGTACAGACAAATGGACGTTGTTGACAGTACCGTCCAAATGTCCACCATAAGACGGAAATAAATCCTGTAAATTTACGTCGACGGGATTCGAATCCAGCATTTCAGGGTTGAGACACTTCTTGATGAGAGTTAGTGCTCTTGCCCACTTGGCTACAAAAACAGACGAGGCCATCGTCCAATATTAACCAACATTCAATTAAATGACATTGAAATGGGATGGGGGTCTTTTCTACCGAAATTCCTGTGTGCGGAATCCAGTGAGTGCTCAGTAGGATTATTGTACCTCAATATGAACTTACTTAAAGTAGACGTCTGCTCCGGGTAAATGACTTCTTGGTTCGTTAGCCACAGACCACATGATTGTGCTTGGTCGATTCTTGTCCCTCCGGATAAGTTCTTCCAGAGAGTCCTTGTGTTTCTGGAGAAGGGTCTCGGAGAAATTCCTGGAAATAAGAATTTTTTCGAGGTTTGATGGAGAAAACTCCTGGAAATAGGAAGTCGAACGTTTCAAAAGCAGTTTTCAGAAGACTTCAGAGAATTGTTTTCTTTACTTACTTAAGAGACTCCTTGGCCAGCGGAAAGTATAATATTTTAAGGAAACCCCTCAGGTTTCAAAAGACCCCACAGAAAAGAATTGTATTCTATACTTACTTAAGAGATTCCTTGGCCGGCGCGGCGGCAAATAGTCTTCTAAGGACTTTTTTAAAGAGGTTTCATAGAGGGAGCTGTTACTACTGAGGTCTTATCGTCCCCAAAGGGAAGAGAGAAAGAAGACAGGGTTGGAGAAAGCCAGCTGTTCTGAACTTTACCCAAATCGCATCTGTTTAATCGAGCCCACGACCACCACTTACAAGGCAGGCGTGCTACCCCCCAAGGCCAGCTATTCACTGTCAGGTCCGCCTGTCAGGTCTACCACTCTACCTGATGAGCACACACAATATCAGGTGCGGGCCTGATCAGGTGTACCTGTCAGGGCTACCTGATAGTGAATGGCTGACCAAAGCTCTCTAGGCTGGCTGTGCTGTTTTTACTCACTCAATATCGACAGCAGGACACTCATTGATGATCATAATTCCCTGTTGATCAGCAAAGTCCATGATCTCCTCAGCATAGGGGTAATGGGACGTACGATAAGCGTTGGCTCCCACCCATTTGATTAGCTCATAGTCCTTTGTCACTAGAGGCAAGTCGAGGCCTTTGCCACGGATCTAAAAGAGTAAAAGAAAAGGATACAGCATGAAGCAACTTCCGGTGGTCCCTAGTTTTTATTGGCAGGGAGATGCATATTCCCAAGCCTTTCTCTATGGCAGGGATCGCGAGCTACCGTTAGCTCGCGAGAGGTTTGGTATTGGTAAAGGTAGGGCCATCGGCTTTAATAAACGCCCTTGGTCACTGCGACCTGGTTAGATCTTTTGTGATCTTTTGTGACAGGTTTTCTGGTATCTCGCAGCTCGCGGTCAGTAGCACAAGTTGAGAGCAAAACTTATGGCTCATGGGAACCAAAAATTGACTTCGTTATGTCGTAAATTTTTGATTCCCAGACTAAAACGTAGCTCGCCAAGGGTGTCCAAGTCTGCGTAACTTGCGACCCACATAAAAGGTTGGCGACCCCTGTTCTATGAAATTATCCCTAAAGCAAATTTTTTTGTGAAAATTATTCCTTTGTAATCCCATTTCATTTAAGTAGAAACCCTCCTTTGAATGAAAGATGAGGGTTTTAGATATTTTTTTAAAGGCTTTAATGGCAGGATTCGCACACTGTGAGCTCTTCCACCCAACCAAAACTCTTCCACAAAGCCAAACTTCGAGAGCTCTTCTCTAAAAAATCTTTTACTTACGTCCGAATCCTCGTGCCGTCCAAAGCCGCGGATGTAGATGGGCTTATAGTTGATGAGGAAACTAGTGGCATTCCAGGAGAGCTTTCTAATGCCCACTGGCTGTCGATAGATGTCGTCGTCACTGTACTGAGCCCCCGTGAGACGAGCCTGTGAACCAAACCAGAGGGTAGCTTAGCAATAGCTCTTAAGGTGTGTCCAAAGGCCGTCGATCGACGTCCACTGAAACCGTACACTGCCTTAACAACATAGATTCACCTCTTCACCTCGTCGTACGACCATCGATCGACGGGGTTGAAAAATAAAATATGATTCTTCTTCTTTTCTTTTTCTTCTTCTTCTTCTCCTCCCTCCTCCTCCTCTTCCTTCTTCTTCTCCTTTTCTTCATTCTTCTCCTCCTCCTCCTCTTCCTTCTTCTTCTTTTCCTCCTCCTCTTCCTTCTCCTCTTCCTTCTTCTCTTCTTATTCTTCTTCTTCTTCTTCTCCTCCTCCTCCTCCTCCTCCACCTTTTTGCCGTATATGTACAGACAGGGTTGGCGATTTTCGTCACCCTCTCAATTAGCCTCAAGGTGATTTCTTTCGGATGGAATTTGGTTACAAAATTTTCACGAATGGATGTCCTTCGCAGTCAACCTTTGTTATTTCTTTAGCAATTGAAATTTCCGGCTGGTATCCTCATTGTTCGAAGACTTCAAAGTCCCTCAGCCAGACTAGGCTGGTCCACTCCCTATTCAAAATCCCTCAGCCAGACTAGGCTTTGAACGGCCCTGGTATCGTATCTTTTCCATCACAATATCAGTATGTGTTAATCACAATAGGTACATTTCAGTATTATACTGACTCTAGCAGTATAATAAACAGTATAATCTGGCAGTATAAACAGGATAAACAATACTAGAATCTAGAATGCAGTAGGTGTAAGATTCCTCTACAATGCCACTTTGTCTGAATTTATCACTAGTACAAAAGGCATTCAAGTTCAAGTGAATAACAATGGAAGAGAGTCAAAGGTGCTTACACACTTCTACAGAGCCGAGTCCACACTTTAAATTAAATTGATCCCATCAAGGGCAAGGTAAATCTAGACCCTCACAAAATGGAGTGTGCCTTCAATGGCATGATAGAGTAATGGAGTGTGCCTGTTGTGTAGACGCTATGTACATAATAACTTAGGCCCACGTCTATTGACTTCCTTTTGAAAAGGAGTTTGATAAAGGGAACTCTAACAGCTAAGGTTCTATGGTAAAGGTGTGTCCAAACATAGTCGACCAGCCGTCGATTCACATCGATCAACGGCCGTCAACAATGTGTGGATGCGGATACACCTTAATGAAATAAAAGAGCGAAGGAAAACAGGATAGGAGAAAGCCAGGCGTTCCGAGAACGAATCTTACCCACCATTTTAGCATGGTAAACAAGGTAGGTATTCTATTCTGACTACCAACAGCACCTACAAGATTTAATTACACAAAAAAAAAAAAAAAAAAAAAAAAAAAAAAAAAAAAAAATGATTGCTTACCTAGGTACTCAGTTACCAACTCTGCCTTGAGTGGCGTACTTAAGTTACGTACTCAAAAGATTACCAAGAATCAAGGTACGTGCCAAGTTGTAATTCAGCCGCGCAGCCAATTGCTGTAATCGGACACCTTTTTCAAGAAGAACCAGACGGTAGATAAAATAGAATAGGTACACCTTGTTTATATCCTGCTATTATGGTACTAGGTAAGTCTCCAATTTAGTCTTAGGCCAGCCACTCACCATCAGGTAGACCTGACAGGTACACCTGATCAGGTATATCTGACACCTGATGAGCACACACACTGTCGGGTAGACCTGACAGGTACGACTGAAAAGGTCCGAATGTCAGGTCTACCTGATAGTGTGTGTGCTCATCACTCATCAGGTACCTATCAGGTAGAACTGACTCTATCAGGTATACCTGACCCCTGATCAGGTCTACCTGATAGTGAATGGCTGGCCTTACGTGGTTTTGTCCAAGTGTCCAGTCTAGTTTATAATGAAACTCAACAGGTATTAGTCTTCTTACACTCTTACAGCATAGACATTCGTTTGCCAATTGCTGAAGAATCTATAAAGATCCCGTGTTTTGACATAGCACAACTTGTAAAGGCTAGTAGACTCGTTTGAGTCGTTTACTTTACATACTGGATCAGGCTCAAAGATCTGCCTATCTGTCCTAATCTAGATTAAAGACATTCCAGTTCTTGACAAATCTCTTTTTAAAGAGTTAAAACTAGAAAATGTGATGCAAAGCACTTTGTCTTCACTGGAATAGGAATCTCCTTAGGGCTGATTTTACCATTCAGATAGAGTCCAGTTTATGGGCGTTCTTGACTAATGAATCATGAATTATTTGTCTTAAGCAGAGCTTTTTTCACAACTTTTATGGATATTGCAGCTTGCAGCATTACTTAAGTGTCTCCTTTACTGTTGATTCTCATGTACTCGTATCATCAAATGCCAACCCAGTGTTACTAACGTTCTTGATCAATCTTCTTTTGCTGATCTCATCATCTTACCATCCAGAGCTAGGCAAGGTTAGAAGGTTGATATGGAGTGAGTAGTTTCTCCTCCTCGCGTCAATCGACATCGACCGACGTCACACGTCTTTAAGGTGCGTCCAAAAGTCGCGTTGACCGGTCGAATATGTGTGGACACACTTAACACCTCGAACTATTTTTAGGTTTTGAAACTACTTTGGTTACTCTGGTAGCCTAGTGTTGGAAGCTAGACTTGTTCCGATGATGTCCTCCAGTGGTTTAAAGATTTAAACTAGACAACTTCGCAATGACTAGTGCATGTGCAAAATTTCTCGTTGCATAAGAGCAGTGCCTTGAATCCTCAGGTATGTAACACCTTGACGAGATGTTTACTAGTAGACAATTTACACTTCGAGAAATTTACTTGGAAATTGAGTAACCATAACCAAGCTACTCTTTACCTGTAACTTGAGTCTAGACCTAAGTAAGGCTTTCTTTTGCAGGCCACTCACGCTTAGACTGTCTGTTTCGACTGTCTGGCCAGCCTAGTTAGCTTAGTTGGTAGTGCGTCTGCCTCGTAAGCGCTAGGCCGCAGGTTCGATTCCCGCCCGGGGCGGATTTTATCCTGATGGGATAATGTTCGTTCTCGGAACGGCTGGCTTTCTCCTATCCTGTCTTCCTTCTCTCTCCGATTTCGGGACGATAAGACCCTAGAGTTACAGTTCCCTCTGTCAAACCTCTTAAAAAAAAAAAAAAAAAAAAAAAATAGAGAAGTGGTCAATGTAATCAAATTAAAATGTTCCTTCTGATATTATGTTGTTTCATAGGTACCACCTCCCTCCCAAATAAATGAGGAGGTTCAACAGACCTAAAGCACCGTTCAAACCGGTGGAAAATTGGTATAATACGTCGGTGAAACCGTCATAATAAATTGGTATATTGGTAATACCGGTATAATTTATTGGCTTGAGATGTAAAGGCAGTGTTTTCCGCCCGCCAGTACACTCGACCGTAAAACACCAGCCTTACTCACTTTACACCGCTTTTTCACTAGATCTTAGCCTTTTGCGTACAGAATCAATTTCACCAGAATCGCTCTTACGGTAGGATTCATGTCCCACATGAAACTCAAGCGTTGTTGTTACAGTCAGACGTAAACAAAACATTTTTTTCAAATACGGTAGGATTCATGTGAGACATGAAACCTCCGAAAAGCGATTTGTGGTAGGCTTCATGTCACACATGAAATTGTTCCCTCGCTTTTAATTTATTTTCTTTTTTTTCCTAGTTGAGATAGAAACATCTGGTTTTTTTTGTCTTCTTCGGAAATCTTCGGACTATAATTCCGAATGCTTTGGAATCATAATAAACAAACACCGGCTTTTCAGTCTGCATTTGAAAGGAGCAAAAGATACACAAGTTCCTAGGCACGTCCTACCGTAACGCCTCCTATCTGTAAAAATCAAGCCGACCGTAGCGAGTAAATCTGTAGCTTCATGCTGGACATGAATCCTACCGTATCGCCAGATTCAAGTTATATTTCTCCTACCATAATGGCGGAACCATGATTTCATGTGACACATGAATCTGTCCGCAAAAGGTTAAAATGTACAAACCTCTGTTGATGTTGTACAGAGAAATAGGAGATGCAGTAGTCACAGAAGATTTAAAGCCAGCAATTTAGCTACGTTTGACACACAATAATGGTTATGAAGTCATTTGATACATCTTTTCCCCAACAGGACATTGGAGGTTAAGCAACATGTCAATATCTGGATCATGGTCAATATCTGGACGGGAGGGCGGGGACTAGTTGACACATTTTCACAACCATCCCTCATATAATATCTGGAAGCTCATCTTTCTACCCTCAGGCGATTTCATCTGCCTCTACTTCGTGGTGTCTTTCAGACGATTAGTGTGAGCCAAACTCGTTCATCCAGGAATCATATTTGGATAGATCGTGAGCGGTCACCGATTTCCGACACCTTGCGATGGCTTCCCGGAAATCCTTCTCGGTTACGGGAAGATCGATGTCTTCTTGTTTGATTTCCTTGATTTGAGCCGGTGTTTGTCCCATGATCTTTCTTCGGATGGACATCATTGCAGCGTCTCTGAAAGGGACAGGAAGGTTTTATTGTTCAGAGAT
>NW_007378808.1:90199-93780 GCF_000475195.1 Diaphorina citri
TCCTTATCCAAAAAAAAAAAAAAAAAAAAAAGTAAATGGGGGAAAAAAAAAAAAAAAAAAAAAAAAAAAAAAAAAAAAAATCAACCAAAGGCATAACAAGGCAGATTCTCAGCTCCCTGATTTAAAGACAGGGCTTACCGCTTTATCAATGTGGACGTTATAGTTAATAGCCGCCGTCAGAGGGCGCGTCGAGTCCAAATAGCGAGCGAACTTTGTGACGGATCTGTTTTAGAACATGGGACGAGGGAGTTATTATGTACAGACTTCATGATTTGAGGAAGCAGAGGCGTTCCTATGTTGGACACTCCAGTGTTGATGTAATGGGACTAAGTAACCTCTGATTACTACCCAATTTTTCCAATAAACTGGGTCTGAGAGCCCTCTCCGAAACGTAAGAACAAATTTAATGCTTTGTCTGACGTTGAACCTAGAACCTCCGGTTTCTAAGTGTGATATACTCGTAAGAGTCGTAAGTATTGAGGTACAGACAAATGGACGTTGTTGACAGTACCGTCCAAATGTCCACCATAAGACGGAAATAAATCCTGTAAATTTACGTCGACGGGATTCGAATCCAGCATTTCAGGGTTGAGACACTTCTTGATGAGAGTTAGTGCTCTTGCCCACTTGGCTACAAAAACAGACGAGGCCATCGTCCAATATTAACCAACATTCAATTAAATGACATTGAAATGGGATGGGGGTCTTTTCTACCGAAATTCCTGTGTGCGGAATCCAGTGAGTGCTCAGTAGGATTATTGTACCTCAATATGAACTTACTTAAAGTAGACGTCTGCTCCGGGTAAATGACTTCTTGGTTCGTTAGCCACAGACCACATGATTGTGCTTGGTCGATTCTTGTCCCTCCGGATAAGTTCTTCCAGAGAGTCCTTGTGTTTCTGGAGAAGGGTCTCGGAGAAATTCCTGGAAATAAGAATTTTTTCGAGGTTTGATGGAGAAAACTCCTGGAAATAGGAAGTCGAACGTTTCAAAAGCAGTTTTCAGAAGACTTCAGAGAATTGTTTTCTTTACTTACTTAAGAGACTCCTTGGCCAGCGGAAAGTATAATATTTTAAGGAAACCCCTCAGGTTTCAAAAGACCCCACAGAAAAGAATTGTATTCTATACTTACTTAAGAGATTCCTTGGCCGGCGCGGCGGCAAATAGTCTTCTAAGGACTTTTTTAAAGAGGTTTCATAGAGGGAGCTGTTACTACTGAGGTCTTATCGTCCCCAAAGGGAAGAGAGAAAGAAGACAGGGTTGGAGAAAGCCAGCTGTTCTGAACTTTACCCAAATCGCATCTGTTTAATCGAGCCCACGACCACCACTTACAAGGCAGGCGTGCTACCCCCCAAGGCCAGCTATTCACTGTCAGGTCCGCCTGTCAGGTCTACCACTCTACCTGATGAGCACACACAATATCAGGTGCGGGCCTGATCAGGTGTACCTGTCAGGGCTACCTGATAGTGAATGGCTGACCAAAGCTCTCTAGGCTGGCTGTGCTGTTTTTACTCACTCAATATCGACAGCAGGACACTCATTGATGATCATAATTCCCTGTTGATCAGCAAAGTCCATGATCTCCTCAGCATAGGGGTAATGGGACGTACGATAAGCGTTGGCTCCCACCCATTTGATTAGCTCATAGTCCTTTGTCACTAGAGGCAAGTCGAGGCCTTTGCCACGGATCTAAAAGAGTAAAAGAAAAGGATACAGCATGAAGCAACTTCCGGTGGTCCCTAGTTTTTATTGGCAGGGAGATGCATATTCCCAAGCCTTTCTCTATGGCAGGGATCGCGAGCTACCGTTAGCTCGCGAGAGGTTTGGTATTGGTAAAGGTAGGGCCATCGGCTTTAATAAACGCCCTTGGTCACTGCGACCTGGTTAGATCTTTTGTGATCTTTTGTGACAGGTTTTCTGGTATCTCGCAGCTCGCGGTCAGTAGCACAAGTTGAGAGCAAAACTTATGGCTCATGGGAACCAAAAATTGACTTCGTTATGTCGTAAATTTTTGATTCCCAGACTAAAACGTAGCTCGCCAAGGGTATCCAAGTCTGCGTAACTTGCGACCCACATAAAAGGTTGGCGACCCCTGTTCTATGAAATTATCCCTAAAGCAAACTTTTTTGTGACAATTATTCCTTTGTAATCCCATTTCATTTAAGTAGAAACCCTCCTTTGAATGAAAGATGAGGGTTTTACCTAGATATTTTTTTAAAGGCTTTAATGGCAGGATTCGCACATTGTGAGCTCTTCCACCCAACCAAACTTCGACAGCTCTTCTCTAAAAATCTTTTACTTACGTCCGAATCCTCATGCCGTCCAAAGCCGCGGATGTAGATGGGTTTATAGTTGATGAGGAAACTAGTGGCATTCCAGGAGAGCTTTCTAATGCCCACTGGCTGTCGATAGATGTCGTCGTCACTGTACTGAGCCCCCGTGAGACGAGCCTGTGAACCAAACCAGAGGGTAGCTTAGCAATAGCTCTTAAGGTGTGTCCAAAGGCCGTCGATCGACGTCCACTGAAACCGTACACTGCCTTAACAACATAGATTCACCTCTTCACCTCGTCGTACGACCATCGATCGACGGGGTTGACTATGTGTGGATACAGCTTTACAGCCCTTGATTGGCCTTCCTTTTGAACCAAATCAATTCTGGAACTGAGGAAATCTAGCAGCATACGATTACCCAAGTGGAAAATCATCCGGATAGCAACTAGAGGTAATGTGATTTAACCTCAGTGATCCATCGGGAGCGGATATATTCAACGCGGTATTGTCCCTGTCCAAAGGCTCATTCCCGCTTATCGTTCGGAAAAAGAATCGTGTCGTATGTAAGTGGGAACACTCTCATTTAAATTACATTACCTACAGCACATTCGGAAAAAATCGTGAGAAACTCACGATAAGTGGGAACGGGCCTTTTGAAGAAATTAATTTAAGGCCATATCAGACATGACCCGTTTTGACTGCTAAGCAATTCATTATTCCGACATTACCACTTGGCGAAAGCTAAAGCCGCAAAACAACCCCTAAGGCCGGGGACCACAAAGTGAATTTAAACTCCGTTAAATTTTAAACTCGGTTTAAGTAGGTAATCTGATTATCTAAAATTTTTGGAATGTTAAAAAAACCAACCACTCAGATAGCTTAAACCGAGTTTAAACTCACTTTTTAACCGTCGGCCGGCCTAACAAATTCAAATATTTCCATGCGGTTTTACCTGGAGCGTATACAGATACCCGGCCTCCGAATTCATCAGATACGGCCACCATAGGCGCGCGTTCGGCACCTCTATCGTGCCGGACAGGCCGCTATTCACGAAATTCCGGTTTTTCCGGATGACATAGTTTCCGTTCCGGTCTAGCAGGTCGACGATACATTGGACCGGTTCTCCACCTCCCGAGCTTGGAATGGTGCCTCCGTAGGTGATGTTGTAGTGGATCACACCTGTGGAGGGAGAATAGAAGGAAAACTCTTGAACAATTGATTCCAATTTTGAAAAAAAAAAAAAAAAATGGCTACGCATTTTCACTAGATACATAAGAAATTTGGTGCTCATCTGCAGCCTACAGAGTA
>NW_007378809.1:0-3009 GCF_000475195.1 Diaphorina citri
TAAAAAAAAAAAAAAAAAAAAGATGCCAGTGTTGGTGGCGTCGCGTCTATGGCCTGCGTCGGTGGTGGATCACTACACCAGCTGCCTCAGTGGCGTAGTGGTCAAAGGCCCACCTGATTAAGAGGAGGGCGTTGGGTGGGTTCAATCCCAGTCAAAGCACTTCATTTATTTGATACTTTCAATCATATATAATACAAGAGCTCTAAGGGTTGGGTGGTAGAGAACACCTCCAGTGTACCAATCCTCTGCTAAAATTATACAAATATACATGGAAATATCTCCATATTTCCCATTTATTATACAGGTAAGATACTATCATGGCATTTATGGCCCACGTTTCCCAAGAGATTGCTACAATTTCTTTCATATACAAGTAAGTAGGTAATAAGTACCTACTGCATGATTCAAAAGAAGAACTTACGGCATAGAGGTCCATAATTTCTGTACCCGTGTACTCTTTGGTCTGATTCAAAGGCTGGAAGCGAATTTCGCTCGGTGGTTTAGCATCATAGATGAATGGGCCTTTGATCGTGTCCAAATCATGTGTACCAATAGCCACCAGGGTTCTCTTACGGCAAATATTCTGGTGTAGCTTATCCTGGAGTTCAATGAAGCTTGCATAGCGCTCCTCATTCAGTGTAATATTCCGCAACACTGCCGCTACCGCATGCGGTCGGATCTGACTTGTCTAGAGAAGAAAAAGGAACACAATAAGTTGGTAATTGAAAAGGAGTAAAAAAAACTTCAAGAAAGTTCCCTGATTTGGGTTTAGTTCACTGATTGATTAATTAATCAATGAAACAACAAATCAAACAGTGTGATTCTCACTTGTCATGAGTTTTTTTTTTTAATGGCAAGTGGGAATGGGTTCTAAGATCTCATTAAAAATCAAGAGGCATTAATACTTTAATAGTCATTATCAATTTGGGTTCAATCCCAGTCAAAGCACGGAATTTTATCTTCATTTATTTGATACTTTCAACCATACATAATACAAGAGCAGTAAGGGTTGGGTGGTAGAGAACGCCTCCAGTGTACCAATCCTCTGCTAAATTTATACAAATATACACGAAAATATATCCATATTTCCCATTTATTATACAGGTAAGATACTATCATGGCATTTATGGCTGTTGCGTACACCTCCTTTTTCCTCACCCTATACCTCCCTCCTATTGCCCGCTACATACATCGAGAACCAACGGAGCACGCCGAACCAACTTTAGTTATAATCCGACCACCAACTAAGTAAGACCACCCAGTATCTCTATTTCACAAACCAAGTTTCACCTCAGTGCCAGACCCATTTGCTCAAAAGAAAAGTCCCCAAAATAAGGGCATCCTTTACAGTCCTGAGTCCTGTGCCCTCCCTAGAGTTACCGTTACAACGGCCCACGTTTCCCAAGAGATTGCTAAGATTTCTTTCATATACAAGTAGGTAGGTAATAAGTACCTACTGCATGATTCAAAAGATGAACTTACAGCATAGAGGTCCATAATTTCCGTACCCGAGTACTCTTTGGTCTGATTCAAAGGCTGGAAGCGAATTTCGCTCGGTGGTTTAGCATCATAGATGAATGGGCCTTTGATCGTGTCCAAATCATGTGTACCAATAGCCACCAGGGTTCTCTTACGGCAAATATTCTGGTGTAGCTTATCCTGGAGTTCAATGAAGCTTGCATAGCGCTCCTCATTCAGTGTAATATTCCGCAACACTGCCGCTACCGCATGCGGTCGGATCTGACTTGTCTAGAGAAGAAAAAGGAACACAATAAGTTGGTAATTGAAAAGGAGTAAAAAAAACTTCAAGAAAGTTCCCTGATTTGGGTTTAGTTCACTGATTGATTAATTAATCAATGAAACAACAAATCAAACAGTGTGATTCCCACTTGTCATGAGTTTTTTTATCTCTCTTTCAAACCTCTTTAAAAAAAAAACGCTTTTCCAGACAACTGTTGTCGAATGAATATCTGAGTCAAAGCGTATCGGATGTGGAAGATCAAACGATAGCATTGGAGAGCAAGGTGAATGAATTGGAAAGCCACTGTCAGGCCAATATCAATAAGAACAAGAACAAATTGCTTGAACTACGGGTAAATATGGTAGAACACATAACACAATACATAAGAATTGATATTATTATAAGAATAAACGGACAAACAGACCAATTAAATGCAAGATCGTTGAGTTAATCTCATTTCCTTCAACTATTACCTAATTACTTACCCCGCGGCGGACCCAACGATAACACATTGACTGCACTAGTTCTCAATGGATTATTGAAGTGAACCAACATTTCGCGTGGTTGGTATCCGGATGGGTAAATCTGGGCACCTAGCCTAACCATTTAGACTGGGTGAGGTGTGAGGAAGGGGGTAGCTTCTCACCGAATGGAAAATATAGGTAACCGACGCACCCACGTTACTAAAAACCTTTACAGTTATAATATAATATGTAGGTACCTACAGTGAGTACATTGACATTAACCCATTTTATTATTAAATAATAACAATTATTATTATTTGTTTCTTTTTCTCGTAGAAAATGGTGAACAATATTCCTCTGATGATGGAGCTGACTCAGATTCAGACGGAACATTTACAAGTCTTGTAATACAATAGTTTGATGAAACGAGGCCCAGATCCTATTCCTGTTTCTATACTTACACTGGGTTTGATGATGAGTTTCTGCATATTGGAAGGAGAAGTGGCAATATACTGTGGAGTTGGTATTCTGAAACAAGAGAAAAAATGAGTTTTATAAGCAGAATAAATATGAGATGTAGCTGGTTAGCTGAGTAGATTGATAATGATGGTCAATGGTACCTAATGTACTTGATGCCATGAAGAATCTCCTGAGGTTGTGATCCCTAAAGAATACAAAAAATTTCACCTGTATTTTGATTGTAAATATTTCAACCAGGTTGATTTTGAGTTTTTTTTTTTTTTTTTTTTTTTTTTTTTTTTGGGGGCCCCCCACAAAAAATTAAAAAGGAAAAAGGGGCCCCCC
>NW_007378809.1:3852-6048 GCF_000475195.1 Diaphorina citri
AAATATGAATTTTGAAAAATAAGAAAGCTACAAGTGAATGCATAGGAAAGGGCATTATTCTTAGTATAAAAATTTAATATTGACTCTTGGCACTTTAGTCAGTTTGCCAGAAAGGTTGCAACATCTGGGGCCAGTCTGTAATCTGTAAAGCTATATGATAGGTACTTGACCAAACAGGTACATTTAGGCTGGGAAATAAATAAATATTGAAGTGTTCATTATGCTTGGGACATGCTTGGAAACTAAGCTTGATAGTAGACCCAGAGGAAAGTTAAAAAGTTTGACTGGACAGAATTTGTCCTTGACTGTTTTTGTCTTTTGACTATTCTTAGCCTGTAAGTTCTCCAGTGAGACCTGCCAAGAGGATGGCTAGATAAAGAATCTTAGGGCCACAAACTGATACAAAGGAGCATAAGGCTGTCTCAGAAGTCCACTCAAAAAGTAACAAACTTCAACTTACTGTATGTCTGTCCAAGAGCTTTGAACAGTGAGTCCCGTTTTACTCCAATAGTCGGCATGTTCCTGGGGTGATTAACATCAAGCTACTTCAGCAAAATGGTCAGTAGACTGCTGACTGGGAGAGCTCTCATGAAAATCACTTATCACAGGCAAAACTCCACAGAGAACAGGATAATTTATTATGCCACAAATTAACAAATGACAGATCACAGATTTCACATATCACATGCAAATTTTGCTGATAGGTTAGAAATTCGTATTCGGTGAACAAAAAAGGGGACTTCCTAAAAGAAGAGAGAAGCGGATTGTAAAAATGCGGCTCGTGACAAAAAAAAATGGTGGTGTACAATCACGTCGATCACGTTTCACCCATTTTTACATTCATGCAAATTTTGCTGATAGGGTGATAGGTTAGAAATTCGTATTAAACAAAAAAGGGGACTGCCTAAAAGAAGAGAGAAGCGGATTGTAAAAATGCGGCTCGTGACAAAAAAAATGGTGGTGTACAATCACGTCGATCACGTTTCACCCATTTTTACATTTTTTAGCTAAATTCCTTTTTTCAACGGTTTTCCGACCAGTTTCGTAATTTTTGATTTTTTTTTTTATTTAAATCGTCATTCTGAATTTGAATAAAAAAAAATCGTCTTCTCAACCTCTACTTTTTGTTATTTTTTTGAAGTGATAAAATGTCGAAGGAACACAACATTTCCCAAATCGCGGCTCAAACGGCCTACATGAAAAGCCAACATGATCTCAAACTCGCAGAGATAAAAAGTAAGTAGGTGGTAGAGGTACCTTATCGATGCCGACACTATTTAGGCAGGTACTTAGCTATATAGTTTATAATATTTATTACTTTCCTTATCCTAATATAGGAAGGAAAGTAATGTAATCGGGTCAAATTTTCGATGGTACCTAGCTATATAGTTCATAATATTTAACCCATTTTTTCCCCTCTAGAGAGAGGCTTTAGGATGAAACTTTTTCTTCCAGGACTTGAGAATCGACTCAGTGCTGTCACCAGGAAAACAAGGAAGATAAACGAGAAACTCGTGGATGTTGAAGAGAAAAAGAAGAACTACAAAATGAAACAGAAAGAAGCCTTATCGGACAGAGAAAGGTACATACCTACGTAAAGAAAATAGGTACCTACCATCTACCTATTTTTTTTTCTTCTTCTTTATTTTAAGTAAAAATCTATGACCCTTTCAAATCTTGCGTTCTTATTGGGACACCCTTTATGTACCTACGAGAAAAATAAATGGAACTGATGTTGATGTATGTTACATGGACATAAGGGGGTTTCTTTTCTTCGTTGTGCGCATTGCATACTCTGATAAATACCTGGCATTCATACAAAATGTTGGTTAGAACTTCGCTTCACAGCCTAGTAGACTGCTTAGCTTAGAGGGTAGCGCGTCCGCCTTGTAAGCACTAGGTCGCGGGTTCAATTCGCGGCCCGGGGCGGATTTTGTCCTGAACAGTTGAGGTTCATTCTCGGAACGGCTGCCTTTCGCCTATCCCGTCCTCCTTAATTCTCTCTTCCATTTCGGGACGCAACCTTAGTAGTTATACAGTTCCCCTCTATCAAGCCAGCCTAGTTAGCTTAGTTTGTAGTGCGTCTGCCTTGTAAGCGCTAGGCCGCGGGTTCGATTCCCGCCCGGGGCGGATTTTATCCTGCTGGGATAATGTTCGTTCTCGGAACGGCTGGCTTTCTCCTATCCCATCTTCCTT
>NW_007378809.1:7038-21697 GCF_000475195.1 Diaphorina citri
TAATACACTAGTTTGATGAAACGAGGCCCAGATCCTATTCCTTTTCTATACTTACACTGGGTGTTGATGATGAGTTTCTGCATATTGGAAGGAGAAGTGGCAATATACTGTGGAGTTGGTATTCTGAAACAGAGAAAAAGATGAGTTTTATAAGACAAGAAAAAAAAAAAAAATAAAAATAATTGGGGGGATGTAGCTGCGTTAGCTGAGTGAGTTGGATAATGATTTGATGGTCCAATGGTAACCTATGTACTTGATGCCATGAAGTAATCTCCTGAGGTTGTTGTCCCTAGAGACATACAAGAATCTCCTCAGCGTGTCCCTAAAGATAGTAAATATTTCACAGGTTTGAATTTTGAGTTGTTTATTATTTTCATTTTTCTATTTATTTATTTTATTTTATTTTTTATTTTTATTTATTTTTTTTTGTGGGAACCCAGCACTAAAATTGAAAAGGGAAAATGGAGTCCTCATCCTAATCCATCTGATAAGGGACATACAGTTTTACCACTTACTTGTTAAGGAAAACCATGAGACCATTGTAGAGACCCTCAAGACAAAGTAGGTCATATCTGTTGGCTGGGACATCAATTCTGTAGATAACATCTTCCGATGCTCCTTTGGAATTGTCTGCTCCTTGCTCTTTGGAAATGATTTGTTTTTCTGATGTCTGAAATATAATAAACCTGAGATTAGGATATTAGAACCTAAAATAAATAATATTCTTGTTCATAAGAGACATCTTTTTGGGGGGGGGGCAATTTTAGAGTATCTAATCAAAAATCTAGTGTTGAGAGGTAGATGAATTTTTATTAAAGGAACTAAACATAAATTGTACACTCACCACTTCATCTAATTCCAGTCCAAATGCAAAACAAAGACTAGCAAACTCTTCATCAGCTGAAACAAACAAATTATAACTCAACATTAGAAAACTTTCAAGGGAAAATCACTACCTCCCTGGCAAAACACCAATTTTTCTCATTCGTAGATGAATTTTTTTTAAAGGAACTAAACATGAATTGTACACTCACCACTTCATCTAATTCCAATCCAAATGCAAAACAAAGACTAGCAAACTCTTCATCGGCTGAAACAAACAAATTATAACTCAACATTAGAAAACTTTCAAGGGAAAATCACTACCTCCCTGGCAGAACACCAATTTTTCTCATTCTGCTGGAAATTAAATAAAGACAAAATATTTTTTCATGAAAAGATAAAAAGGTACTGGCACAAACAAGCAGTGACCAGTGTTATTATAGGGTTAGGTTAAAGAGAAGAGTATGAACTCATATTCATCACAGTTCAATGTGAGTATCCAACATGGGAATCTTATCTGTTCAGGATAAAATCCTCTCCGGGCGGGAATCGTACCCGCGACCTAGCGCTTACAAGGCAGACGCGTTAGTCGCTACCCACCAAGCTAAGATAGTTTTTTTTATTTCACTACAAAATTGCCTGCTTATATTTTGTATGAATGCCGAGTATTTAATAGAGTATGCAATGTGCAAATCACTAAACCCCTTGTGAAATAATTTCACGAAACGGAGACCTTGTTTTTTCTTTTTTTTTACCCAAATCCCATAACCTTTTCTACATTAATTTCATTTCAGTATAAAGTAGCCTTAGTGGGTATCACACCGGGAGGGGTCGAAGTTTTTTCGGCCCTGTGTTTAGAGTTCGAGGTGCTCTCATCCTCGTGAGGACAATTGAGTATCTAGCTGCCTAGCTTTTTTAATCAAGTAGTGACCAGTGGTGGTATTACCAGTGAAAAAGATTACTGAAATATGAAAATTGATTGCAAGAGGAGGCACCTAGTAATGCTGTGAAGTCCACAAAAGTTGTGAAGATGCTCTGCTTTACCACAAAGAATATTCATGATTTGATTTGATTCCAGTATAATCCCAAGCCCCCCGTCACATCTCGCGTGGATGTCAAAGACTTGGACACGCTCTTCTCTTTCATCACTCCTAGCATTAAGAGGAAACCTACCCCACCATCCACAGTATCCGCACATAGCACCAATAGCACATCCAGACCCCACTCCCGAACTAGCAATACGGGAAACAATGCAGCCAAAATGGGGAACATAGCAGCACATAGCACCAATAGCACATCCAGACCCCACTCCCGAACTAGCAATACGGGAAACAATGCAGCCAAAATGGGGAACATAGCAAACAAAATGGGAAACAGTGCAAACAAAATGGGAGGCTCTGGAACCCAAATGGGAAACGGTGCAACCAAAATGGGAAACATAGCAAACAAAATGGGAAATACTGGAATAGGAATGAGTATGGGACGAAGTCCAAACCAGATGGGACCCAGCGGAAACAATAGAAAACGTTTCGATAGTAACACAGAACATAATGGAAATACCAACACTAGCAACAACAGGGGAAGTAATGAAAATAAAATCGGAAGTTTTGGAACCAAAAGCCACAAAACTCCCGTGACCAGCCACCGTGGAGGGAAGCACCAAGGTCTGATCGATATTTATAACTTTTAAGACAATTATGTTTTCATTGTTTATTGTGCGCGTTGTTTTCTCGTTAGTGGCACTTGGTTTTATGGTATGTGTGCGATCGAAATGTCATGTTCCCGAGATCACACATGGGGTTCAAGATCCCAACACACTTCATGTTAGCAGAGTTCAAGATATAGAGGAAAATATTGACGCTATATTCGAATCCGGAGTGAAAACAGGCGTCAAAAACATAGTCAAGAGATCAGAAACCAACAGTGCTTGTGTAAATGACATGCAAGGCATCAACAAGAACAATATTGACGCTAAAACAACTAGGTTGAAAACAAACGTCAAAAGACATGCGAATAGCGTCACTGAACCCGAAATACAAGCAAACGTATCCGAACTAAAGCAAAACGTAACCAAAGCACCAGACATTCAAGATGGGACTCTCAGCAATTTGCCTGAAAATGGTACGGAAAGCAACAATTTTGAAATTGATTTCAACAATGTATCCAACATTAATCTAAATGGACTAGCAACTGCTGCTGCTGTTAACAAAACAAATGAACTGGATATGAAGGCAACCAGTAATGGGACACAAATAAAAGATGAATTAGAACATTCCAACATAAGCAAAAGTGTTCCAGATGACACACAATATTCGACTATTAGCAAAAGTGTACTTGACGAAATACAATATTCTAACATTAGCAAAAGCCTAGCTGACGGAATACAATATTCTAACATTAGCAAAAGTATACTTGACGAAATACAATATTCCAACATTAGCAAAAGTATACTTGACGAAATACAATATTCTAACATTAGCAAAAGTATACTTGACGAAATACAATATTCTAACATTAGCAAAAGCCTAGCTGACGAAATACCTTATGTTGACATAAGCAATAGAGTTGAAGGACGAGGGAATGTTAGTCACAGGCCTGAAATAAAACACCGAATCGATAATGATCCTGACGGAGCGGTGAAGAAGTTCACCATCCAAGATACTTTTGACGAGCTGAAAAACATTCACGATCAGGTGAGCATTTCCATTGCCAGCCAGTTAGCTTGGCGGGTAGCGCGTCTGCCACGTAAACGCTAGGTCGCGGGTTCGATTCCCGCCCGGCAAGGATTTTATCCTAAACAGATAAGGTTAGTTCTCGGAACGGTTAGCTGGGTGGCGCTTCGAATACTTGACGTTCGCGGGTCCCCGGCACGCTTGATGTAAAGAAAATCAAGTGTGCCGGAAGCAAATTGAACGGCAACAAGGAAGGTCTTATCGTCTCGAAATCGAAGAGAGAAGGAGGACAGAATTGGAAAAAAGCGAGCCGTTCTGAGAACGAAACTTATCTATTCAGGAGAAAGTTTGCCCCATCGCTCCAGGCGGGAATCGAACCCACAACCTAGAGTAGCCTGTATTAACAAAATATCCTGAACTTTGACACTTCCATCCCCATCACTCACTCTCAGAAGGTCTGACAGACGTAGGTCTGAAGCTTTTCCCGCCACACACGTTAAGACGGTCTAACAGACCTACGTCTGTCTGACATAATAAATGTTGCAGGAGGACTCCGAAATCGCCAAGCTGATCAAACATGTGATGAAACATTATCTGTCCAACTGTATGATTATCTTCTTGTATGATGAACTGTTCTATGCTAGTGCGGATCCCCGGCACGCTTGATGTAAAGAAAATCAAGTGTGACGGAAGCGAATTGTACGGCAACAACGAAGGTTTTATCGTCTCGAAATCGAAGAGAGGAGGAGGAGAGAATTGGAGAAAGCGAGCCGTTCTGAGAACGAAACTTATCTATTCAGGAGAAAGTTTGCCCCATCGCTCCAGGTGGGAATCGAACCCACAACCTAGAGTAACCTGTATTAACAAAATATCCTGAACTTTGACACTTCCATTCCCACCACTCACCCTCAGAAGGTCTGACAGACGTAGATCTGTCAGACCGTCTGAGCGTGACATAATAAATGTTGCAGGAGGACTCCGAGATCGCCAAGCTGATCAAACATGTGATGAAACATTATCTGTCCAACTGTATGATTATCTTCTTGTATGATGAACTGTTCTATGCTAGTGGCAGCATATGGATTTGAATCAGCACAGTAGAAATTCACAGAATGAGGAAAATATAATTTCGTCGCGTAAGAATTTAAATCAGCGCAGTCGAAACTCGCAGAATTCAAATATAAATGAAGAAAAGAGAAATTCACAGCACATCGATGTGAATCAAAACAATAGAAATTCACAGAATGAGGAAAGTATAATTTCGTCGCGTAAGAACTTGATTCAGCATAGAAATTCACAGGATACAAATCAGCACAGAAATTCACAGAATGAGGAACATGTAATTTCGTCTCGTAAGAATTTGAATCAGCATAGAAATTCACAGGACAGTACTGACCACGGAGTACATTCTAGAGGCAGCAGTGCTGAAGCAGGTAACAGAACACCTGTGGTTGATAATGGTCAGCGCTACTCAGTAAACAATGGAAGGGGAGGAAGGAAAAGCGATTCGCAAGGAGTGGCCTTGTCTCCGAGTAAGTACATATATAACTCAAAGGGCCTCTAAGTTCTCGGTTGGACCTTAAATATTATAAGAAATTTCATCTACCTATGTGTCAAATTTTACCATTTTGGCGAAAAAAATTGCCGAATTTTATTAAAAATCGAATGAACCATTCCTGAGTTATGGCCATCCAAACAATCTTGAGTTAGCTTGGTTGGTAGAGCGTCTGTCTTGTAAGCGCTAGGGCCGCTAGGTCGCGGGTTCGATTTCCACCCAGGGCGGGTTTTATCCTGAACGTATAATGTTCGTTCTCGGAACGGCTGGCTTTCTCCTATTCTATCTTCCTTCTCCCTTCGATTTCGGGACTATAAGACCTTAGCAGTTACAGTTCCCTCTATTGCAAAAGATATGCACAAAATATGCAATGAGCCTCTGTGTTCCTTACAGGTCCATCCAAGAAACCGAAACTACAAGGCGTGGGGAATGAAAAAGAGATGAGAGATGCTGAACGGTCACCAGAACCTGATACAGAGCAGTATTTAGAACCAGAGCAGTATGATGAACCAGAACAATATTTAGAACCAGGGCAGTTTGTAAATCAAGATGTTTCCACTCAGTATAGTGAGAATCTGGAGTATAATGAACAAGATGATATGACAGGAGCTGAAGAGGTGAGTTAATGCTCCAAATTTTCAGAGTCCGGCCCACAGTAAAGGAGCAGAGTGAAACCCTGAGGGGCCAGAAAGTAAAACCCTTTGAAATATGATACTTGTTCAGAAGTTACGTCAGTGGAAAAGTTCCACAAAAACGAGTCTGGCTCTACAAAAGGAAAAGTTCTACAAAAGAAATGTCTGGCTAGGGGACGTTAAACAGAGAGAAGACTAGCGTCTGGCTGTGGGACTATAAACAGGGAGAAGAACAGCTAACCCTAACCAGCCTAGCTAGCTGGCAGCTCCTCAAAGGGTTCTCTCTGCTTTAGACCAAGTACAAGTCCTCACGATGGTTGACTGTGGTTCAGGACGAGCGAGCCAATTTAACATGGCTAGAGCTAGAGACCATCACCCCGGTGTATAGCAGATACAAAAAGACATCTTTTCTTTATTCTGCTATCGCCATTCGGCGAAAGCTAAAGCCGCTACAACAACAACAACGAGTTGTCAAAAATACCTAAGCTGTGACCAGTGTTATTATAGGGTTGGGTTAAACACAAAAAGGAGCTCTATTTTTACTGTCGTGGCTTTTGAATAATTACCTACACCTACTTTTTTTAATGGTGGGCATGAGAAATCGAACCCGGAACTTTCTGTAGGCGCCTTACCAAAAGGTTAACCGTGTCCCCGAAATATGTTTCTTTTGTTTCAGGAGAAGTCGAAATACTTCAGCACCGAGGATGATATTTTGGAGGAAGCACCAGGTAGTGTGTTCTCTCTATATGATGAAGATGTAGGAAGCTCGGTGGTGTCTGATCAATATGATATGGGAATCTTCTCTGATAACGACCAAAGTCAGAGTGGATTTGACGGTAAGTAACTTTCTATCTCTCGCTCGCCCTCTATATCTGGGTCAGATTCCTTTTTTTGTCTACTTAATAAAAATAACTTTTAAAAAAGGTACCTGCCTCGTAAAAGAAAAATGTATATCGCCTCTTCGGGAACGGAAGAGTTTGGTCAGAAAATTTCCGCCCCGGCTGGGATTCGAACCTAGCACCTCCGGTTTTAAAGTCAAAGCTCTTGACCATTTTTAACATGGTTTTACTTAACTTGAGATCTCTGTTTGTTTGTAATTTGTTATGTACTTTTTTTAATCAAATTTCAGCATCATTTTCAATTGTCTGTTCCACAGGGAATTTGAGTTTGGATTTGAACAACGCAAGTTTCCCAGACCAAGATGTAGGGGATAGAGCTGGGTTCTTCAATTTCAACACCGGACAAGACCCCAGTATGCAGTTCAACTTTTTCTAAGAAAATCAGTTTCCCACTTTAGTTATTAAAATGTATTATCTTACCATCGGGGGGGTTTAACATTATTTTCACTGCGTTCACATTAAGCTGATTCATTTATTTATTACTTTCTATTTTTTCTATACTTTTTGCTAAATTTCAATATTAGTTACGTAAAAAAAATGAAGATATCCACCTAAAGCTACCTATACCTACTTACCATAATGCATAATTATAGTAAATAGTTACCTACCTACTTGCTAACTTTCAAAATAACTAGCACCACCCATATTTTGTTCAAAAGTAAAAGACACATGAAAAATAGAAATGGATACCGAGTAAATGTAATTATTTTTTCCATGACATTTCACGGAAAACAAAAAGAAAGTTGACATTATGTTCTAGGGAAAAAGAACTTGATGACAACGTATCTTTTCTTAACCTAGTATATCTTTTCGTTTTACTTTATTATGAGTTGAATAATACATCGGCCGAGGAGGGCACCTTTAGTCCAGAATCTATCAATACATATATCTACTCCAATAAAAATACAATAACTAGAAGGTACCTACATTATTACTTACCTTTGTTCAAGAATCCAAAATTTATTTCTCTTACCTAATATATCTTTTCGTTTTGCTTTATTATGAGTTGAATAATACATCGGCCGAGGAGTGTACCTTTAGTCTACATATATCTACTCCAATAAAAATACAATAACTAGAAGGTACCTACATTATTACTTACCTTTGTTCAAGAATCCAAAATTTATTTCTGTCATCGTAAAGCTCGATTACAGCAAATTCAATTTAAAACCTTCTAAACAGGAACATTCAGTTTTTAGAGAGGGAAATTTTTCTCTATTCCAGACAGTGGCGGATGGCAGAAGTTCAACGACACAGAGGAGGATACAGTAGAGAATGAAGTATTTGAGAAGTGGGAGCTAGTGCCTTTATATTCTATTCTATTCCAGACAGTGGCGGATGGCAGAAGTTCAATGACACAGAAACCGTTTTTTTGGCGGTTTTCAGCTATAGCGACAAAACGGTTAGAGACATTGTAAAAGTTAGGGTAAAAGAACACTCAAATAAGCATAATTCAATAGGATAAGGAAAGTCGTGTGATGTTCACACCAGATTTTTTTTTCTTGTTAAGAGTTATTGAAGTTGAAGGAAAGTGGAAGAAAAGTTGAGTTGAAAATGCCGAAAAACAATGAAACTCTATTTTGTGTTTGTATGTATTATAGGCCGGACGGCGCTTCGAACTCTTAACGTTTGCGCGCCTCCCGGAAATTTAGAGAGGGAAATTCTTCTCTATTCCAGACAGTGGCGGATGGCAGAAGTTCAACGACACAGAGGAAGATACAGTAGAAAGTGAAGTATTTGAGAAGTGGGAGCTAGTGCCTTTCTATTCTATTCTATTCCAGACAGTGGAGGATGGCAGAAGTTCAACGACACAGAGGAGGATACAGTAGAAAGTGAAGTGTTTGAGAAGTGGGAGCTAGTGCCTAAAGTAGAGGATGGTTTGAGAACAGTGGAGGTCTTACTAAAAATAGGCCATTATAACTCATTAAAAACAGGCACAACAGTTGAAATAATTATGTAGTGTTGTTCTGAAATAAAACTTCCCTTACAAAGAGGTATTTATAACTTTTAAGACAATTATGTTTTCATTGTTTACTGTGCGCGTTGTTTTCTTGTTAGTTGCACTTGGTTTTATGATATGTGTGCGATCCAAATGTCATGTTCCCAAGATCACACATGGGGTTCAAGATCCCAACACACTTCCTGTTAGCAGAGTTCAAGATATAGAGGAAAATATTGACGCTATATTCGAATCCGGAATGAAAACAGGCGTAAAGAACGTAGTCAAGAGACCAGAAAAAAATAGTGCTTGTGTAAGTGACATACAAGGCATCAACAAAAACAATGGTGACGCTAAAACAACTAGGGTGAAAACAAACGTCAAAAGACATGCGAACAGCGTCAGTGAACCCGAAATACAAGCAAACGTATCCGAACTAAAGCAAAACGTAACCAAAGCACCAAACATTCAAGGTGGGACTCTCCGCAATTTGCCTAAAAATGGTACAGAAAGCAACAATTTTGAAATTGGTTTCAACAATGTATCCAACATCAATCTAAATGGTCCAGCAACTGCTGCTGCTGTTAACAAAACAAATGAACTGGATACGAAGGCAACCAGTAATGGAACACAAATAAAAGATGAATTAGAACATTCCAACATAAGCAAAAGTGTTCCAGATGACACACAATATTCGACCATTAGCAAAAGTGTACCGGACGAAATACAATATTCTAACAAAAGTATACCTGACGAAATACCTTATGTTGACATAAGCAATAGAGCTGAAGGACGAGGGAATGTTAGTCACAGGCCTCAAATCAAACACAGAATCGATAATGATCCTGATGGAGCGGTGAAGAAGTTCACCATCCAAGATACTTTTGACGAGCTGAAAAACATTCACGATCAGGTGAGCATTTCCATTGCCAGCCAGTATTCTTACTAAAAATAGGCCATTAACTCATTAAAAACAGGCACAACAATTGAAATAATTATGTAGTGTTGTTCTGAAATAAAACTTCCCTTACAAAGAGGTATTTATAACTTTTAAGACAGTTATGTTCTCATTGTTTACTGTGCGCGTTGTTTTCTCGTTAGTGGCACTTGGTTTTATGATATGTGTGCGATCCAAATGTCATGTTCCCGAGATCACACATGAGGTTCAAGATCCCAACACAGCTCATGTTAGCAGAGTTCAAGATATAGAGGAAAATATTGACGCTATATTCGAATCCGGAGTGAAAACAGGCGTAAAAAACATAGTCAAGAGATCAGAAATCAACAGTGCTTGTGTAAGTGACATACCAGGCATCAACAAGAACAATATTGACGCTAAAACAACTAGGGTGAAAACAAACGTCAAAAGACATGCGAAGAGCGTCAGTGAGCCCGAAATACAAGCAACCGTATCCGAACTAAAGCAAAACGTAACCAAAGCACCAGACATTCAAGGTGGGACTCTCAGCAATGCGCCTAAAAACGATACAGAAAGCAAAAATGTATCCGACATGGACCTAAATCGTGGCCAAATAGTAGCAAGAAACACTGCTGCTGCTAACACGACAAATGAACTGGATATGAAGGCAACCAGTAATGGAACACAAGTAAAAGATGGGGTAGAACATTCCAACATAAGCAAAAGTGTACCAGATGACACACAATATTCGACCATTAGCAAAAGTATACTTGACGAAATGCAATATTCTAACATTAGCAAAAGCCTAGCTGACGGAATACCTTATGTTGACATAAGCAATAGAGTTGAAGGACGAGGGAATGTTAGTCACAGGCCTCAAATAAAACACCGAATCGATAATGATCCTGACGGAGTGGTGAAGAAGTTCACCATCCAAGATACTTTTGACGAGCTGAAAAACATTCACGATCAGGTAAGCATTTCCATTGCCAGCCAGTTAGCTTGGCGGGTAGCGCGTCTGCCGCGTAAACGCTAGGTCGCGGGTTCGATTCCCGCCCGGCAAGGATTTTATCCTAAACAGATAGGTTAGTTCTCGGAACGGTTAGCTGGGTGGCGCTTCGAATACTTGACGTTCGCGGGTCCCCGGCACGCTTGATGTAAAGAAAATCAAGTGTGCCGGAAGCAAATTGAACGGCAACAAGGAAGGTCTTATCGTCTCGAAATCGAAGAGAGAAGGAGGACAGAATTGGAAAAAAGCGAGCCGTTCTGAGAACGAAACTTATCTATTCAGGAGAAAGTTTGCCCCATCGCTCCAGGCGGGAATCGAACCCACAACCTAGAGTAGCCTGTATTAACAAAATATCCTGAACTTTGACACTTCCATCCCCATCACTCACTCTCAGAAGGTCTGACAGACGTAGGTCTGAAGCTTTTCCCGCCACACACGTTAAGACGGTCTAACAGACCTACGTCTGTCTGACATAATAAATGTTGCAGGAGGACTCCGAAATCGCCAAGCTGATCAAACATGTGATGAAACATTATCTGTCCAACTGTATGATTATCTTCTTGTATGATGAACTGTTCTATGCTAGTGTCACTTTACGGGTTTGTACTTTCCTATTCTTAATCCTAGACACATAACTACACAGTAGAATAGAATATACCTTTTGTTTATCCTGCCCGAATAGGACTGAAAAGTCCTTTACCCCAGCAGTCTAAACAAGGTCTCGTATATTTGATGGGTTAAAGAATAATACTATACAACTACCAATTCAGTAAAAAGACCTTGCTCAACTAAAAAAAAAAAAAAAAAAAAAAAAAAAAAAAAAAGGTTTTTATTATTATTATTTATTATTATTGTACGCAGCCCGCCTCGATAGTCATCGGCCTGCTTTCTGTTTTTTCCATTTGCAGCCAACATTATGTACGCTCTCTGAGATTTTTCCCGAGCTTCGTTCAGTTCAAAATTAGGCTTCGATGAAACCACAAGTTTTTCTTCGTGTCTACATTTTGTTCTCAATAAAGTCCATTCCTTTGTATTACACAAGTTCAATCTCTTTTCATTCACTAAGTAAGATAAAAAACTGGCAAGCAAGTAAAACGTGAAACTGGACGTCCCATTCGAAGGGGATAAGCAACAGTTTCATTTCATTATTATTATTTTATTTTTTTCTTTAAGAGGTTTGACAGAGGAAACTGTAACTGCTGAGGTCTTATCGTCCCGAAATTGAATAGAGAAATACGACAAGTAGGAGAAAGCGAGCCGTTCCGAGAACGAACATTATACGTTCAGCATAAAATCCGCCCCAGGTATGAATCGAACCCGCGGCCTAGTTTGCTTAACAAGATAGATGGCTGACCGTCGAAATTTGTGCTCAATCTCACTTATTAAGATTAAAACTTCAAACTCTGGATGATAAAATTCCATACTTCGGCTGGGATATATTGAACCCACGCCCTCCTGATTACCCGGCGAGCATCCGCAGCACCACATCCCCGTTTGGATTTCCTGCAATCTAATTGGTTCCTTCATTTTGGGTTGATGACTCATTGCTGTCACATTGATCTGGATGAACTATAGTCTCGTTTGTCATTAGTTAAATCCGCTTTAGGGAGGAGCTGTTCATTGTTAGTTAGTCTCGTTCCGTCTGCTTCCAAACTTTCTACATCAAGGTAGAAGCACACTACTATCACTTGATGTGAGGTCATGGGTGGTCAAAAATATGTAGACATGTAGTTCAATTTCAAAGTTTTCACATAATATTGTAGATAACTTCGTTCAGGACAGCTACAATCCTTATCACTTCACACATTATATTTATACTCGTATTTGCATATTTGTAAACCCAACCTATGAAAATAAATAAGACCTTGTTTAGACTGCGGAAGTAAAGGGACTTTTCAGTCTCATTCTGGCAGGAAAAACAAGGTATATTCTATTCTAATTCACGAGAACTCACGTGAAGTGATAGGAGTGTTTCTACATTTAAGAGACTCGCGCAGCATAAGTAAGCACTTTTTTATGATCATAGATCATTAATCAGTTTAACCACTCGACCACAAAGGTTGGGTTTTGGGAGGTGAATTCTTAATAATTCTCAACACCTCTGTTTTGTCAGGTACATACTGGGTGTTCTCAATCATCATCACGGCCGCGTATACAGGGTCGATCATAGCCTTTATAACTCTGCCCGCAATTCCAGAGACTATTGATACGCTGCATCAGTTGAAAAGTGAGAGATGTCGCGTTGTTACATTGGGTAAGCTTTTTTTCTCCATCAAATAATTTTCCGAATAACTGAATTAACCCATTTGGAAACGAGATTCCATGCAAGATTCCCAATAAAAGCAGTTAACCCAATAAAAGCAGGAGGTTCCAGGCTCCGTTGTGGGCACACTAGTGATGCGAGGATCCTGGACTCCTGGTTGTGAATGCGCACCAACACAATTTAAAATGTATTCCTTTTTTTTCTTGTTAGGATTTATTGAAGTTGTGAAGGAAAGTGGGAGAAAAGTTGAGTTGAAAATGCCGAAAAACAATGAAACTCTATTTTGTGTTTGTATGTATAGAGCTTCCTGTTGAAATTTGATTAAAAATACCTACTCTCGGCTAATCTACTTTTAGTATATTCGGTTATGTGTAGGTTTTTTTGAAAAATAAACGTCATATTTGACGAAAATAAGAGTCATATTACACGAAAAATAAACGTCATAAAGTCATATTTTTAGAGTCATATTTTAAGAAAAATAAACGTCATATTTGAAGGACTCTGGTCATGACACTAGGTATCCAACATTTTTTGAAGTTCTTACTAACTGACATTTCTTGCTAACTTAACTGACATAACAGTTTTATGATAACACTAGCAAACGATTTTTCCTATATTTAACTTAGAATGTTATTCTCAACACCTCTGTTTTGTCAGGTACATACTGGGTGTTCTCAATCATCATCACGGCCGCGTATACAGGGTCGATCATAGCCTTCAAATAATTCTCAACACCTCTGTTTTGTCAGGTACATACTGGGTGTTCTCAATCATCATCACGGCCGCGTATACAGGGTCGATCATAGCCTTCATTACACTACCCGCAATCCCAGAGACTATTGATACGCTGCATCAGTTGAAAAGTGAGAGATGTCGCGTTGTTACATTGGGTAAGCCTTTTTTCTCCATCAAATAATTTTCCGAATAACTGAATTAACCCATTTGGAAACGAAATTCCATGCAAGACTAATTTTCAAGTTAACCCAATAAAAGCAGGAGGTTCCAGGCTCCGTTGTGGGCACACTAGTGATGCGAGGGTCCTGGTTGTGGATGCGCACCAACACAATTTAAAATGTAGGTATTCCTTTTTTACTTTTTTTTTTTTCTTGTTAAGAGTTATTGAAGTTGTGAAGGAAAGTGGGAGAAAAGTTGAGTTGAAAATGCCGAAAAACAATGAAACTCTATTTTGTGTTTGTATGTATAGGCCGGACGGCACTTCAAACTCAACGTTTGCGCGCCTCCCGGAAATTTAGAGAGGGAAATTTTTCTCTATTCCAGACAGTGGAGAATGGCAGAAGTTCAATGACACAGAGGAGGATACAGTAGAAAGTGAAGTGTTTGAGAAGTGGGAGCTAGTGCCTAAAGTAGAGGATGGTTTGAGAAACGTCACCAAGGGACATTTGTTATGGAACTATGCGTTCCTGGGATCCCGAGCCCAGATGGAGCACATCATAAAGAATAACTTCGAGTCTAGACCGTGAGTAGCGCTAGTGAACTATTGTTAGTTGAATTGTTAGTTGTATGTATTATTCTTTAACCCTTCAAATATACGAGACCTTGTTTCGACTGCTGGGGTAAAGGGACTTTTCAGTCCTATTCGGGCAGGATAAACAAGGTATATTCTATTTTAAGCTATATTAACGTTAAACTCCCCCCCCCCAAAGTTTTGAACTCACAATGATATTTGTTCTCAGAAAGAAGAACAAAAAGCTACATGATGCCCTTATTTTTTATTTTCCCCTTGAATTTCTCTTTAATTAGGTATTAAGTCAGCTCCCATGGCGTAGTGAATGAATGAATGAATATTTACAGTATATTTTGACGAATAGTTTACAATCGTATAAATACTTAGTCATCCTATGAAAAAAAAAGAACAATCAGAGTCCTTCAAACGTCATAATGTCATGATATCATACTAAAACGTCATATTTTAGCTTTTTTGGGGAAAA